>NC_050576.1:315605259-315900259 GCF_011100635.1 Trichosurus vulpecula | reverse complement strand
CAAAAGAATGTGTGGGATAGGAGGTATTAGGCTACCTAACAAACTGAAATTCTATGGAGTCATTTGTCTGACCTCATTATTACATGCCAATGAAACCTGGACAGTCTGCAAGAGCCAGGCCAGGAAATTAAACCTTTTCTATTTTCATTTGTCTTAGGAAGATTCTGAAGATCACTTAGCAAGATAAGGTACTAGACATTGAGGGCCTTTCTTGGGCTGAATTGCCAAGCCTTCAAACTCTGCTTCAGAAAGTGCAACTCTGCTAGGCTGACCACATTGTTGGTATGGTAAACATACATCTGTCTAAAAGATTATTCTAAAGAAAACTCACACAAGGCAAGCACTCACATGGAGGTCAGGACACTTTTAAGGTCTCTCTGAAGAATTTTGCCACAATCTGGTATAGATTGTGAGACAGATAAGGTACTGGCATGGTACTATCCAGCATTGAATGTCCACATACAATGAAAGCATAGTGCTCTATAAGCAAAGCAGAATTGCAATAACTCAAAAGAAATGTGGCATGTGCAAATTTAGAGACATCTTCCTTCCCAAATGGTCATACAGACTACTTGTTCCCAAGTTTTGGTAGAATCTTCTGAGCTTATATGGGTATGATCAGTCAGTCAGACACACTGTACCTTGACCTTGACATTGTGATGTCATTTTGGTCCTCTTTGAGCACAAAGAACAAACAACCACCTTTCTGACCACTCCTCAGTCTGCCTTGCTGTATCTTCATCTTGGCTGTCTACTAACTCTTGTTGGCCACTAAGGCTTTATCCTCAGCCTTTTCTCTTTTCACTAACTTACTTGGTGATCTCATTTGCTCCCACTCATTCAAATATCAACACTATACGGCTGATTCCAGAATTTTCACATCTAGCCCTAACCTTTCTCTCAGGGTCCAGCCACAAATCACCAACTGTCTTGTAGATGTCCTGAATTGGATCTCACAAGCACCTCAAACTAACAAGTCCAAAAAGAATTCATTATTTTTTTCCCCAAAACTGTCCCTTCTTTCCAACTTTTCTGTTACTGTCTGTGACACCTCCATCCTGTCACTTGCCCAGGCACACAACTTGTTATTGTTAGACTCAGTTCCTCACATTCACCCACATAATCAATTTCTTTGTCATTTTTGTCATTTTTCCCTTAACATGTCCTCTAAATGTCCTCTTTTCTCCACTCCCACAATTGCCACTTTGGAACATGCCATTGTCATGTCAAGCATTTACCACCACAATAGCCCTTTAGTGAGTCTCCCTGACTCATCACTCTCCATTCTATTTTATTCCCTACTTAGCTGCCAAAGTAATTTTCCCAAAGAATACCTGTGATCATGCCTCACCCCCAACAAACTCCACTGGTCCCCTTTTACCTCCAGAATCAAATATAAAATCCTTTATTTGACATTTAAAGCTCATCACAACCTGCCCCCTTCCTACCTTTCCAGCTTTACACTTTATTCTCCTCCATTCTATGATCCAGTTTGATCTGGTCTATTGGTTGTCCCACACAAATGACATTCTATCCACAGACTCTGTGCATTTCCCCATGCTTGAATGCTTTTCCTCCCTGTCTTCATCTCCTGGCTTGCATATCTTCCTTCAAGTCTTAGCACAAATCTCACCTTTTGTAACAAACAAACAAAAAAACCAAGAATGTTGATACAGTGAACCAATGGAAAATAGAGTGTTAGGTTCCCATGACCACCAAAAACCTGTAATCTTTTTCTAGAGATTGCTGAAAACACACTTTTCTGCATTCAATTCTTTTTAACAAAACATTAATTCTGATAATATGTGCTTTTTATAACAGTAACACTGAAATAACCAATAAAATTCAGGGGAGAGGAAAAGCAATGTTGAGTGGGATAGGGAGGGTAAGGGGCAGCAATGTGAGAAGAACCCCACAGTAAAAACAAACAAAAAAAAAAGAAAAGAGGCAACCTGCCATTTCTAAACTCCCTTTTAGCTCCATGGTGGAACTGTTCTCCAGTGAAAAGCGTTTGCCTCAGGGTGAGGACCCCTTCAAGATTAGGAACTCCACCTTCTAGGCCAAGACACTCATGATCCCAGCAGCACAGGCAACTGGTGAGGCAGTAGCTAGGTTGCACAAAGATGAGATGACCATCATTTGATTTAACCACAAACTTAGCTGCTTTTCAATTTTTTCAATTCCCTCATCATGCACTAGAGAGGTTACTTTAGCACTTTCTGGAATGGATTCACTAACACTTTTACAAATGCTTTCCTCTTTTTTGCAGATGTAAACTTGCCCATCAACCTCTTTTTTTTCTCTACTGCACAGCTGTGAATGTGCATGGTTACCAATATGAAAGTGAAAATGAGGTTACTAATAAAATCACCTGAATTCTAGAAGTTTCAAATGTTGAAGATTATATATATATATATATATATATATTTGATAAATGCTTGTTGATTAATTGTATGACAGAGTCAGTTATCCTGGAGGACCTCCCCAGAAATCATTAAGTGCTAAAAATTGAAATATTCAGAAAATAATATAATTTTAATAAAAAATTTAAATAAATGAATTATACCAATTTGCAGAGCCATTTACTTTCAGACTATTAGATCATCATGGAATCATTTGATTGGCCTTAATTTCATATATTCTGATAATCTATATATAAGAGTATGTTTGAAAGATTAGATGAAAAGGAAGAAAATATTTCTTATGTTTCTTTTTTATTAAACTCTTTCAGAATATTATACCATTTTTTCTGTAATATTGATTATTGGGCGCATGATCTCACTGCTCATTCACTCAATACCAGTAAGACATAAAGACTGTAACAAGAATGCTCCAATTCACCCATTAAAAACTCTGATGTTTCTTTATCTGACCCTGACCTTCTATCAGTGTATCTTTCTCTATGCCTCAGCCATCCTACACCCATAATTTACCTTCATGAATAAATCTTCCAATTCTTTGTTCTCTCACTACTTAATCAGTTGATTGTCCCTGCTTGGACTTAACTTTCTTCTCTCTCCAATCTTGAAAATATGTTTGCATTATACAACTCTCCACTGTACTCTACTCCTGAATCCTTGCCCCATTGTCTTACAATTGTTAAGTCCTTCATCACTCTCTCCATCTGCATTCTTTGCCCCTCCTCATATGCTGAATAGAACTGGAGGAAGTCTAGCTGAAGAACTCTCATTTTACTCTAGTGTGAAAATTGAGAACATTTAATTTGAACTCTTTCTTCTGCCTGTCTTCATCTGAAAATGATTTAACATCATTTCCCACTTTTCTTGCTTCTAAGGAGGTGATTTTTCTTCTTGTCAAGACCAACTAGTCTTTATCTGCCTTTGTTCCCATCCTCTTCGATCTTCCTCAGCAAATTTCTGCTCATTTCCTTTGTGGTTTTCTATTTGTTCCTTCCCACACTAAAACTAAACTTGTTCAAGTATACCCCATATTAAAAAGCAAATAAACAAAAAACCCCTTCATTACATCCTATCATTGCCTCAAGCTATGGTTCTACATATCTATCCTTCCCCTTTTCAGTGAAAGTGCTAGAAAATCTCTTTGCTCCCTGTTTCCTTTGACTCTCTCACTCACTGTTCAACTCTTTGAAATCTAGCTTTTGAATTGACTTCATCACTGTACTGAAACTACTCTTTCCAAAGTTATCCATGATTTCTTACTTGACAACATAATGGACTTAATAATACTTCTAATTAATCAATTTTTGATTAATTGATTTTAAAAATCAGTTTATTCCTTATTCTCAATCTATTTGCTGCATTTTATCATGTTAATTATCCTTTCCTCCTGAAAACCCTCTCTTCCCTTTGCTTGAATGACATTCTTTTTAGTTCTGTTTCTATATATCTAAACTTTCCTCAGTCTTTTTCAAAAGCATCCACTCTACTCTTCTTTTCTCTACACTTTCTTTATTGGTGACCTTATCAGTTCCCATGTGTTTAATTATCATCTCTGGGTCAATACCTCCCTGTACTATATAAATATACCCAATCTAAGTCTCTTCTCTGGTCTCCAAACTCAAATGAACAATTACCAGGTGACCATTTCAAATGGAATGTGCTAGAGAACTCTCAAACTCCACAAGTTCATATTTTTCTCTCCTAAACCCACCTATTTTCCAAACTTTCTTAGTTCTTTTGAAGGCACCAGCATTTCTTCAATCTCTTCTGTTTGTTCATTTGGCATTTCTCTTGATTCCTCATACTCTTCCATCCCAATATTTAATCAGTTGTCATTTCATGTCATTTCTACCTGCAAAACATTTTTTACATTTTATACCTTCCACCTACTCACATAGCTAACACTTTAATTCAGACCTTCATCAGTTCCTACTTAGATTAATGTAATAGTTCTGTAATTGATCTTCCTCCCTGCCTCAAGTCTTTCATCAGTCTAGTTCATACTCCAAACTACTGCTAAGGTTATTCTCCTTAAATGAAGATCTAAAAAGTGTCATTCCTCTACTTAATTAACTCCATTTTTTTCTAGAATGAAATATAATTTTTTTTATTTAGAATTCTACATTCTTCAAAATTTTGCCCCGTCCCATCTGCCCAACCTCTCTGATCCTCCATAGATGACAGTCTATATCACACGTCCATGCCTTTGTACTTTGTTCCCCATGCTTGGAGTGCATTCCACCCTCACTTCTGTTCCATATAATTCCCTCCTTTCCTTGCAAGATTTAACTCACGTACCAACTACCCCATGATCATTTCCATTGTTAGTACCTACTCTCTTAAATTATCTTGCATTCAACTATTTTGTATGCATTCTGTCTACCTATCTCTCTCTCTCTCTCTCTGTGTGTGTGTGTGTGTGTGTGTGTGTGTACTTGGAGCATTTGTATGATTTCTGTTTTTGCATATAAAACCCTTGTGAGTAGGAATTATTTCATTCACAATGAAATACACAATGCCTGCCATACAATAGATGCTTAATAAATACTGGGTGCTTAATTAATTGATTTTAAAAATAATAAATTTTCACATGTCATTGGGCCATTTGAAAAACTTCTGTGTCAACTTGTCCAGTGGCATTCAAAAAAGCTCTGCTTCCAACTGTTGTAATCATCGCTTCATCTGCCTATGCTGTAAGTATTAAGTGACTGATCAGTTTCTTGAATCTTCAAAACATTTTTCTCTTATTTACTGCATAGGAGCTTTGTTAGAGGATGCCAAAATTTAGAGGTTGAAGACAATACTTATTGTCCTTCTGCAGTTAGAAATAAATTAGCCTAAAACCTACTTAGCAAAAATTATTAGATAAACTACTAAACTATCCCATAGCTTACTTCCTAGCCTGTACCTCAAGTTAGTTCCTCCATGTTCCAGACCTGTATGTTCATTTCAAAGCACCATGGCATCTCTCCCCATCTCTATGCCCAGAGAACTTTATTACAAGTATATCCAAAGCTTTTCCTGTTTCCCAATTGAATTTCTCTTTAAAATTTTATTTAGGATGGGAAGATACTAAGATGTAGAAGATTCCATATTCCCCTCCCCTTGAAAAAATATACTCTATAGTGCCTTAGAGATGCACCACTCAAGTAAAAAAAATCACCTCTAGCCTCCTCTACTTCATTCAGAAATTCATGTAGAGATCCCTGAAGTCCTGCAGATATTTTTGGATAGACAAGCCCCAAGGTGAGGGATTGAGCAGTTCCAGAATTCCCAACTTGAACTAAGTATCACCTAAGACTAAACCAGCCTGAGCCTTCCCAGAGGCACTTCTGAAGGCTCATGGGGAGTCTAGTGTGCTATTTTTTGCCAGAGCCAAACCCTCTCCTCCACATCCTTGACTGGCTACTCAAACTCAGTTCCAGAGACAGCAGTCTGAAAATACTGCAAGTGTTTCTCCCTTTCCCTGAATTTTCATTCCAATTCTTATATTTACATATAAAATTCTTGTAAATCCTCTATTTCATTAAAGGTCTGTTTTTTTATTACCAGATTATACTTATTATTGTTGGATAGGGTATCCTTCCTTATGAAAAATTACTGTAAAATTCTCAAATTCTCTCCTTCCTTCCTTCCTTCCTTTCTTCCTTCCTTACTTCCTTCCTTCCTTCCTTTCTTCCTTCCTTTCTCTCTCTCTCTCTTTCTCTCTCTCTCTCTCTTTCTCTCTCTCTCTCTCTCTCTCTTTCTCTCTGTTTCTCTCTCTTTTTCCTTCTTTATAAAAGATTACTCCAAAATGCCATCTTCCTATAGATGTAGATATATACACACAAATATATGTATATATAAATTTATATGTAATATACATATATACTCTTGTGCTATATGTATAAAACACATCATAGTACAGTGTTGCTAATGATGTACACATGTGTAAAAATACACATATATATGAGGTATATTTATAGCTGTATAAAGATATGCATAAATGCCAATATAGATGTGCATGCATGTGTGTAGAAAAATTATAAAATGGCTGTTCATCAATTGTGGAATGGCTGAAAATTGCAATATTATATATGAATGTAATGGCAAAGTATTGTAATGTAAGAAATGATAATTTACAAATATGGAGGACTGAGGTAATTTTGAAAAGACATATATGAAATGAGTAGAACCAGGGAACAATTTACACAATAACCAAAATAATGGAAAGGAAAATAAAATTGAAAGAAATGAGAACTCTAACCAATGCATTTTTGATGACTTTAATAAACTGTCAGTGAAGTAGTAGTGGACCATGGATGTGGAATGAGGCATATATTGACAGGTAATACTAATATTTTGAATTATTTTGACTAGTACCATATGTTATAAGGTCATAGGAGAGGGGATTCCTAATAGAATCCATTTGACAGTATCAATAATGTTTAAAAAGCATAAAACATTTTAAAGTAAAGCAATTTTCCCCTTTGTTTCTACAATATCTACTACTATAGTGTTTTGGGACTAATGGGTATTTAATAAATGCTTTGGGGATTCAATTAACATAGTTTGATATCAAATGAATAATACCAAAAACTGGAACTGTATCATTCATAGAAATGGAAATAGAAATTGAAATAGAAAAAAATAAAACCAATTGAAAGTAAAGTAACATACAATCCAGAGGTACCAATACATCTGTGGCCCACTTCTTTCTCAGTCATATATATTTGATAATTTTTTTTAAGCACAACAAGACACACTTAAAAAGATTATAACTGCTCTACATATTTCTACACACCTAACTTCTTTTTGACAGGCATACAATTCCAGATTGCAATTTTTCCTATTAAAGCAATTGTTTATAGCACAACTTCCACTTATTTTTCCCTTTGTCTTAACATTTGAATAACTCCATAAATATAGGGACAGAACCCACCATAGAACCAAGCTGAGCAAAGCCATTCCATTGTAAAGACTTGTGCTGTTCTTTTGCCACAGTTTCAATCCATTTCTTTACCACGTGCTCTCAAATGAATATATACTACAAATGTTCATGTATTTGAACTCTAAATGCCACCAACTCTAATACTATAGAATTAACAATGAAAACAGCATATTTTATCCCATAAAATGTAGACAGTGACTACACACAATCATTTAAACTCATCATATCCATAATAAAATGTTGCTTTCATCCAGTCCCTGTAAGTTATAACTGCTTTTGAGTACTTTTGAATTCATTCATACAATAGATTCTTATTGAGTTTCTTCTCAATGAGAGGAACTTATGCTCAGTTCCATATAATGATAAATAAGGCATGGGCCCTCTCCTTAAGGAGTGTCCTCCTTCCCATTATTCTTCTCCTTTTCTCTTTCTTCTTTTTCCATACCCATCTGACTAAAGCCCACTGCTCAGGGTTGTATGAAGCAAATTAATTAAACATGGATTCCTTTTCTCTAGGATCTTGCCTTCTAAACATGACATGGAAAAATAAAGCATATAACACCATGACAAAAGTAAAACATTTGAAAGCACAACATAGATAAAGGAAAAAAAACTAAGTGGCGAGGCACCAGAACTGAGTTTTCAGATTAGGCAGAATTGGGGAGAAATCCTTCCTGCCTTTTCTATAAGTAAGAAAAAGATTTCCTCAAGTAAATACATAAAATCACTTTAAGATTAAAATCCAACTGTCTCCAGAGGGCCATAATCTGCATTCTTATTATTTGTGGCATAACTGGCTCTTCATAGCCTGCCATTTCTGGGGCCTTTTTTTATGTCATTGGCTCCTGTCACAAAACTACAGACTACATAAATGATTAATCCAGAGAAGAAAATTTCATTTTAGACACCCAAAATGATTCTCCCAGGCTGTTCTCCTAGATTCAACGGACTTTATTTCAAACTCAGCTACCACTAACCCTTGACTTTGATTTACAGCCCAAATTGATCATTACTGCTTCTGCAGAGCTTTGGCAACATGAATAGTGATTCTTTCTAAACAATTTATTGGGCGTTCTGAGACCCCATACATAACTATCTATAAACACACATATAATATAGAGGCATATAAATATGCAAATGTATATATTGACATGTATTTGACTATGTCAAATGGAGCTAACTAAACAAATCAAAAGAAGGCACTGATCCCAGAACTTGGGAAACAACTATTAGAAGCAGATGGACAACACTCTTATGCAAATTACCTTGGGAAGGGGTAAAAAAAACCCCACAACCACTTCCTTATGCCCAATTGTACTATGTTAACAAGCTTTTATAATTGCTGGCTCCTTAATGCTGGCCCCAGTCCAATACGTTGGTCTTTTTTTTTTCTAATTACAAAATGGATGGTTTCTCATCTGCAATTCTACCTTTTAACAATATTCCTCAAAATATGCTTCAAAGAATATGGTCATGGATGACCTTTCTTTGTCCTGTAGTTACATGGTAAAATACGTACTATGCGTGCACATACTTACACATACACACACATCTTTTGGCATCACTCTCTTCTATGTGCTAATTTTGTGAGATAATTTTTCATTTGGCATCCTGAGTTTTCCTCAACTCATTCCATTGAGGAAGTTGTTTCTTTGCATCTATATTTTTGTTTTAATTACCTGCACGTATAGAAAGTATTATTTTTTCTGGAACTATGTATGCTGATACCTACAAGACACATTCTGGCTTCTTGTCCAATAGTCTTCCTGGTATAATGTATGTGATATTCAAGGTAGGTAGGTATTTAAGAGATAAACTAGAGTACTAACTCTTGGCTAATCAATCTGAATTGTTTGTGGCTTAGGGCTTTATTATACCACATGACTTTCGTAAGCCATGACTTTATTTTTTTTTCTCCACTAGCAAACTCCAGGCCTTGTTAAGCTGATGCACTATGAAAACTTTTTTTTTAAGTTTTTCACTAGTCAGTATTGTTTGCTAAGAATAGATTTTTCCCTTTTACACTCTTCCCTAAAAATAGCATGAAACTTTTTTATTACATAATTTCCATTAACACCTATCTAAAGTATACTATTTATAAAATCTTTGATATCCCATATTTATTTATATATGATAAATTACATTTGCCTAGTGATTTGAAGTTTACAAAGCATTTTTTCTCAACATGACTCTGTGAGTTAGATAATGCAAATCTACAAATGAAGAAAATGACACTTTTAAGATGTTAAGTGATATATGTTCTGACAAAAAAAATGAAGTCCAAAGTGTCCAGTGATATGTCCACATTTTTCTTCTGCTCCCTAGAGTTGATCAGAATTTTAACTATACTTAAGAGTAATGTAAAGAGATGCTTATTATTCTCTATTAAAATCCAGGGGCAATTTAATATTAATTGGTCTTTGTGGGTTTTTTTTTTTTTGCTTTGTTTTGTTTTGTTTTTACCAGATCTATGATTTTCTCAGAGTTGGGAGTTCCTGGTATGAAACTTTGTCTACTCAGACAGATGGACAATTTCTCTGCGAAATAGAATCTTAGAGAGTTTCTTATGGCTCCAAGAGGTTGTGACTAGCCCAGGGTTATAAAGCCTGTATGGCATAGAGGTGTAATGTTAACTTATATTCCTCTAACTCTTTATCTCTGTGAAGCCACAGTACCTTTCTAGCATGTCATTAGCACTTGGTTAGCATCCCACACTAAAAAGCCTGGAAGAAACTTTTAACCTAACAAAAACCTCAACTGCTATTCTTCCTTTGCTAAAAATCAAAGGGGAAATTGAAGCCTAATCCTGAGTTTCCAAAGAATACTTCATCCTAATTATCACCTCATTAAATTACCCAGGATTTAACCATACCAGTGTAAAGGACTCTAGACAAGAAGTGGTAAAAGCTATTAATTTGTCTTATCTCCCTTTTAAATCACACCTACCATTATTTTTTACAGTAACTGAAATATCATTCATAACTTGTCTTTCCTAAAATATGGTTTCAGGAGTAACTTGACATTGATTCACAGTAGGGATCATGATGACACATAACTGCTCTGGTGGAAGGCTCTTGTGTCCTGTACTTGGCTTTTATAACACAAAGGAAAAAAAAAAAGAAGTGAAACCTCCTGGTCCCTGAGAATGTTATGCATATAGCCAGCTGGCTCTCTCGGTAATGAGAGAGGGCTTAGCACCATCCGTTATTCAGAAAGGTATAGGCATTGTTTTGAGGTATAACCATGGAATTTGGGTTTGCAAAGGACCTTAGAGGTCACGTGACACAATGTAGAAATCTGTTTTCACAAACTAAGAAATCTTAGTTTTTTAGCCTTTCTCTTCTTGAAGTTTGTATTGTATATTAACTCTAAGATAAGGAGACATAATTGCTCCAAAAGAAGTTTTAAGTGTTTTTTTTTTAATTTAGAACTAGAAATGACTTTGGAGATCATTGAGTGTGGGAACTTTTTACATGGGGTTTATGAAATTATACATGCATATATACACATATGTATATGCATACATATATGTATGCATATACATATGTGTGTATTCAAACACTACTCCTCTGGGAAGAGTACATGTAGTTATTTCACAAATATTTGTGAAATTTTGAGAAGAAAATCTTAGGGAGAATAAATGGACCCAAAAGGGTAGCATTCAAATATTCTAAATGTATCCACACATTGATTTGTTAATTCATATGTTATGAAATAAAATATATTTAGTCTCAAGCATATAGCTAACTCTCCCTAAAGGAACCAGGAAAAGAAAATGGTACTTTTGAGGTGCTAGACAGAGAAGATGAAAAGAATTTAAGAAGTTTTGATTATTATTCAAACACTCTGCTGTTTGTGAGGTCTTAGATTGTAAATTCTTTGGCAGTGGGGGCTATTTTTGGATTCTTTGCATCCCCTTGACACTTTGCACTATATCTTATATGTAGTAGACTGAATATATGTTTGTTGAATGATGGAACTTTCCACAGCCCATTTCCACCATCAGAGCATCAAAGGAGCAAGAAAGTTATGGACATTTTAAATCAAATGCATATTTCTAAGGATTATTATTATCATTTTGTTCTGCTATGTACATGCTCATATATACAAAAAAACCCACCAAGTCACAATAGTTCATGTTATAATGTTTGAGGTTGCCTCTGCTTTTCTTTAGTCTTTCTATTTCTAATGCCTAGTAGACATTAATAAACACTTGGTGAATGACTGAATGCTTGATTATGTAGCACTTTACAATGCTGTTTTCTATCTGAGGCTCTCTGGAGTATATAGTGTAAATATGATTGTTCCCATTTATTGATTAAGAAACATAAACTCAGAGAAATTAAGTAACAAAGTCACACAGTGAAAGAGGTGGGTCTTGAGCCCCCTTCTCTATTGCTTTACACTTTTTAAAAGGTCTCCACTCACAACACTGTGAAGTAGAAAGTGGCAGTACTATCATCATCGTTTTAATCATTTAATCATTTAAATCTCCAGCTGAGCTTGGGAGAGGGTAAGTGACTTACCCTAGGTCAAAGAGTGAGTGACTCAAAACTGTAAGTTCCTGGTCTCCTGCCTCCAAGTTCAGGTCTCTTTTCATTACCTACCTCACAAATATCCATTTCCCTCTTGGTCACTGAAATCACTTGAATATAAGTGCACATATAGAAAAGATTTTTTGATCAAGGGTTAAATTTTGACAGAGAATTAGAAATTCTGAGTAACTGGCTGTTCTATGCAGAAATATCTTTTAAACCTCCCAGCACAGCAAGTGACTCAGCTGCAACCTTTTCGAGTGGTGCCATTGCCAAAAAGGATCATCATCACAACCTGCTTCTCATGCTTGAAAGTACCTTGTGATGTTTTGTGACAGATGCTGCTTCAGAGATTCAAGTAGGAGCTACACGATGTTTTCCCTTTGGAGGCCTGGCATTAAATTAGACAGCCTATCACTTTAAAGAAAGAGGTTTCATATCACTCCATACTCTGTCAAGGGTGCAATAGGATGTTAAAGGTGAAACATCCAGGTGAGCTGAAAATCATAGGATGGTATAATCAGAGAAACACAAATACACATATGTGTATGTATATATGCATACCAATACATATATGCACATGTGCACGTGCACACACACACTGTTTATATGCACACAAATGCATACATATAAATACTCTAATAGACACATATATCCCCAACTTAATATTTTCTCACAGGTTCAGCATACTATCTCCTCTGGAAAATGTTCATAAATTTAATATATTTATACATTATATAATGCATATTGATATATTTATATATTATATAAAATATTTATACATTTATGGGAGATATGAACACATTAACCTTAAGCCTGATTTATATTTTGTCTGTGTATATTGTCTCACTGGGTTCTGATGAGTGGAATTCTAGTCTGTGTTGTTATTTGGTTGTTCATAATCAGGATTAGAACACTCCTGAGATGGAATTATAGAATCTTAGAATGATATATTAAGGATAGTGGTTTTGTTATTTTTGTGTCTCCAGTACCTAACTCAGTATAGTGCTTTGCATGTAGTAGGTCCTCAATAAGTTATTTCTTTAATTAAACTGAATGGTTATCTGATCTCAATGTTGGCATCGTATAAGCCAAGCTTCTGGATGATTGCCAGAATTTTTAATTCTTCATTTCTTAGAGAAAGAATGCTGTTTTTATTTACCAGATCCCTGGGTACCACCTTGGGAGAGGACAATCTTTAAAAAAAAAGTGGTTTTGGTCTGGTAAGTTTTTTGTACTCAGTGTATTTGTAAAACT
This sequence comes from Trichosurus vulpecula, assembly GCF_011100635.1. Lineage (NCBI taxonomy): Eukaryota > Metazoa > Chordata > Mammalia > Diprotodontia > Phalangeridae > Trichosurus > Trichosurus vulpecula. The sequence continues at coordinate 315,887,117 of NC_050576.1, read as the reverse complement.
TATATAAAATACCTATTCTCTAGGCAATTCAAGCATATCCTATTTTATGCAATATGTGTATTTCTAAGACTTCGGTTTGCAGAGAGTGAGCCCAATTCCAGGGGGGAAGAGGCACATGGCCATCACTACCACCGTGATTTATTCCAACTATTCAGACCTTTTTGTTGTGAGGAACTTTATTCTCCATTATTAGACACAAATACTCTATTCTCATCCAGTGAAGTCTGAACTGTTAGAGTTGTACTATGTACCTAGAAAAATACATAGGTCCTTTTTCTTCTTTATTTTTTTGGGGGGGTAGGGAGGCATGAGGAAGAAGTAGGACTCACTGCAGATATAGAGTTGAATATCAAACAACTCCAGGTTTATTTCTTTTTTACAGGTAAGTTCAAACCCAAAAGAAGTGTTGAGTCTGAGGGACCATGCAGATTTCTGGTAGAAAGAGAGGACTTGGGAAAGAGGGACTTTCACCCTCCTGGTTGATTATAGGCTATTATGAGTGATTTATGCTTTCTTACATTGTTTTAAGACTTTTTTGCAATAGCCTGCTGGTGGGTATACCTGCCTCCTCACTCCAATCTAGTCCACATTCAGCCACCTAAGTGATTTTCCAAAAGTGCAGGCCCAACTGTTTCATCTCACTACTCAGTAAACTCCAGTGGCCTCATCTTCCCTCCAGGATCCAATATAAAATGCCCTGTTTGGCATTCAAAGCCCTTCATAACCTAACCCCCTATTATCCAGTCCTACACCTTACTCCTTGCCATGTTCTATGTTATGGTTGAGGAAAATGAGGCAGAATTTAAGTGACTTGTTCAGGGTCATATAGCTAGTAAATATCTGAGGCCAGATTTGAAATCATGTATACCTTACTCCAGACTGAGTGCTCTTATCTACTGCTCTACCAGCTGCCTCTAGAAGGCTGCCAAGATGTTAGATGGCACCACCTCTCAAACCCTATGTCAAATTTTCATGATAAAATAGGCAAAATTCATATAAGAAGAGTTAGAATAAATCAAGGTGGTAGTGATTGCCGTGTGCCTCTTCCTCCCAGGAATTGGGCTCACTCTTTGCGAACTGAAGTCTTAAAAATATACATATTGCATAACATAGTCTGTAAGAGTAACAATCTGCACCATCAGTAGGAAGACCTCCACCAATTAGATGATATAATAAAGTACTTCACTATAAGAAGGTAAAAAGAATACTGCGAAAAGGCAGATGATGAAATTTGCTTTCAGTTGAATGGAGATTAACCATATCACAGTGCAGGGGAGTAGAGGTAAAGGGAGTATTACAGTAGGGTACTGAATGATTAACCTAGGTAGAAGTGTTAGTTGTCCTTCAGCTCTCTCATTATTTTAATTGGCCTTTTTGGGATACATTTTGGTTTGCCGTGTCCCTCATGTAGGAGTTTATTTAACTACAAGCTCAATTCAAGGCAAAATGATTCTATAGTTTTCAAAAAAAAAATTTTAATGTGATTTTAGAATGCAATATTAGAAGTTTAGTGTCCTGAACAAAGAAGGTAATACTCCAACTACTCTGTGCTGGTCAGACACCATCTGATAGATTGCATTTACTTCTGGATACACCATTTTAGGAAAGATGTTGACAAGCTAGACTAGGTATACAAAAAGACTACTAAAATAGTCAGATTATCTGGAAAACAGGACTTATGGGGAGATCAGAGCATAAGAGGAAATGTGAATGTTTGCCCTGAAAAAAAGAAAACTTAAATGGACAGAATAATCCCTGTCTTTAAATATTTGAAGTGCTTTCATGTGGAAGAAGGATTTGACTTATTCTGCTTAGTCTCAGAGGGGAAAAGTAGGACAAGTGAGTGAAAGTAATAGGGGAAAAAGATTTTGTCTGATTTAAAGGAAGGCTATCCAAATAATCAGAACTGTCCAAAACTAGCATTAGCTGTTTCAAAGTAGTGAGTTCCTTGTAACTAGAGGTGTTGATCACCTATTATGATCAGGGGATTTCTGTTTAGGTTGGTGTGAATGACTTTAAAGGTCCTTTCCAAATTTTAGAATCCATGTTTCTATTAATGAAACATGGTGCTAAGAACAGAAAACAATACTGTAGATATGACTTATATTGCACAGATTATATTGTGAATATTTCTTCTCATTATTGCAACACTGATTTTCTATGAAAGTAGCCTAAAATTAGGTTATTTTTAGCAGCTACATATACAAAAGTTCTTTGCAAACAGTAAAGTGACATAAATATCACTGCCATCATCAACCAGTCAATATCATCATTAATTTTCAGAGGTAAAGGGTTGGTTTATATAACTGATCACTGATAATTTCCTGCTAGTGGGGAAGGACCTCCCTGTGAAAAATTATACTGTTGATTTATAAATTAGGAAAATTTTAAAATACATAATTATCTCATAAGTGATCTATTTTGTAAATTTGGCTTTTACTTTTATTTTCAGAAGCAAATGATCTTTTTGATACAAATGTTGTTAAAGTAGTTTTCATAGCATTCTCATAGTTAAATAAGTCATTCATAAAATGCTTAATAGAGAAGACAACTAAGGAGTTGATTCTCAAGATAAATAAACTATAGAAATAGTACTTCAGAGCATTCCATCATTCGTGTCTTAAACTGGATAATTAGCATGTTAAACAGTCCCCTGAACTTACCTGTAACATGATTTATTCCTTTCTGTCTCCTTATTCCCCATCTGCCTCCTGCCACTTGCTCTTCTACTTTTTTATCCTGCCTCTCCATCAAAAGGCATTAAGTGAATATTTGCACATGGCTTTATGCCAGTCTATATGAGAATGTAGAGAGAAATGAGGCCTCTGCCTCTTACCCTGTAAGACAGAAATGTTGATGAGGATAAACAAAGACAAGTCAGTCAGACAACAAGATAAACAAGTTTAATACCGAGAAAAGCTTTTACATTATATACCTCTCTCCACCAAAGCTTTTCTCTCTGAAACTGAATATCTGATTAAAAAAAAAACAGCTCCTACTCCTTTTCTGTTTAATATCTATCATTTTCTTTTTTTCCTGGTAATCTTGTCAAGAATGCTACCAACCCTCCTCTTCTTCTCACTTATGGTCTTCCAAATTTCTTAGCCAGTGGAGCCAATGAATTTTATTACTTTTGGGGTGTTTTTGGTTATACATATCCACACTTGTAGATACTCCATCCTACCAAAGCTATCATGGAAGCAAAGAATACTGCTTCTCCAGGCAAAGGCCTAGTATCAGAAGCATATGGTTCATTCTCCATGAGTCAAGGTACGAAAATCTTATTTAATAGTCCTTGGGGATTTGAGAAATCACAGACAGTTTCATAACAGAAATACCAAGTGTGCTGTTGCCCAGGCTGTAAAATAGATTCCTGTACACAGTCCCCATGAACAGCAGCTTTCTGTAATGCATGCCAATCAGTCTGCATTTTTATGACATTGCTGGAAATAGCCTATTCATTTAGAAAAAGAGATCTTGGGACTTCTCAAGTATTTACCATAAAGAAGATTTAAAAAAAAAACATGTTGGATACTATCTCAGTTCTGTTACTGATAGTATGTCTAAGCTGGTGTCATTGAGCTTGCTTTTAATATATTTTATGACTGCATTTCAGTATAGTAGATTTCCTTTATAATCCTGTATACTTTATATTATCCTTTTAAAAAAACATGATTCTGAGAAGGGGTCCATGGGTTTTATCAGGCTGACCACCAAAACTGTCTTTGACACAAAGCAATGTTAAGTACTTTTAATATACTCAGAATACTTATCTATTTTCAAGAAAGGTCAGGTGGCCATAGGCTAAATTTGAACAGAGCAGCTAAATGGGATAGGAGATGGCATGTTAGTCCTGCAGTCAGAAAGACCTAGTTCAAATGTGTCCTCAGACATTTACTAGCTGTGTGACCCTGGGCAAGTCATTTAACCCTATTTGCCTCAGTTTCCTCATCTATAAACTTAGATGGAAAATTGAATGGCAAACCACTCCAGTATCTTTGCCAAGAAAACTCTAAATGGTGGGTTATAAAATTATATAACAATTAGCCATTATATTAGGAAGGCAGAATTTATGATTTCAAAGAGAATCTCATATGTGCCTAAAAGGTCCGGAACTGCAGGATATAAGGAATTCTCTAGGCAGAAGGCAGGAGAACTAAAGCATGTATTTACACTCCACAGTAACAATCCCACAAACCAGCGTCCCCGTTTTGATATTTTCATCAAAAGCTTCCAGGCCCAATAAGTCCGCCTCACAAGAGTAACTAGGAGGCCACAGAGAAGCGAGATGGTATAAGGCAAAATCATATACATGCTTCCCCTCTACGGTAAGAAGATTACCCACTAGCCTCTAGTCAGCTCTGCTACCGGCAGCTCAGCTTCGGCTGTAGGCGTCTCTGGCTCCAACCGGAAAAGGAAAGGAGGATCTTCAAGCTGTCCTCTCCCCTCTTATAAAGTTTTTGACATCATCAAGCGCCGCCTGAACGACCAGGGCCGATTGGTTCTTGACTTGGCCCCTCCCCCAGAGTAGACCACGTTAACACACCTCCCCTCAGCCAGCGCCACGACTCATCACACAGGAAGCTCTGGTCCTGCCCCAGAAGAGCAAGCCCCAGCGTCCAGGGAAGCTCAACAAGGCAAGCTGAGTCATTCAAAGAAAACAAAGTCCATTCTGGCTACAGCCATGTACTAAAAACAAAACAAAACTAAAAAAAACCTGAATGAATCCTATATTAGTTAACAAGATGCCTGTCATTCAATTTTCCCAAATCTACAAAGGTTTTTCTGTTCTTCATCATATTTTTCTCCCAGAGATATCACAAAATGCATGAAAGAAAATTCCCAGGAAACAAAATGTCTTCTTTAAATTAAGGCAACAAACAAAGAATCTCAGAATTTTAGATTTGAAAGGGACCATAACAGCCCTCTATTTGAACCAATACCTCAAAAAGCATTCACACTGCAACAATACAGTGTCCACATAGAAGTTTCTATATATCTTTAGTGACTGGGGACCCAATATCTCCTGAGGAAGTGAATTGTTAGGATTCTTTTTTTTTTTAATTATCTCAAGACTTAATTTATTCCTTTGCAGCTTTCACATAGTGCTCTTAGTTTTGCTCAATGTGGTCAAATATAAAAAGTTTAATTTCTTTTCCACTGATAGCCCTTCAATCAATCCTCACATGGCCTTAATAAAAAGAAAGCCAGGGGGTGGAGCCAAGATGGGGGCTGGAAAGCAGGAACTTGCTTAAGGTCCCCCCCTGCCAGTTTCCTCCAAACACCTATAAAAATGTCTCTGAACAAATTCTAGAGCAGCAGAACACACAAAATAGCAAAGGGAAGCAGGGCTCCAGTTCAGGACAGCCTGGATGGTCACCGGGAAGGGTCTGTTGCATGGAGCTGGGAGTGGAGCAGAGCAGAGCCCAGCATGGGCCACGCCAGGACCAACCAGACTGGGAGCTGGGCAGAATAGTTGTAGCACCCTGAATCAGTGAGCTCTGGCAGTTACCAGACTTCTCAACCCACAAACGCCAAAGACAACAGAGAAGGTTAGTGGGAAAAGCATCTGGGACAGAGGGAAAGGAGTTCTCAGTTGGCCATGGCACCAGGGGCAGCAGAGGTGGTGCAGCAATGATGCTGCTTCCAGAGCTACAGCTGCAGTTGCTTCTGGCCCCAGGCCCACCTGGTGGGAGGAATTAAGCAGATGATTAGAACGGGAGTGTAAAGCCTGCTTTGCCCTGACTGGATCTGGGCCACCGTCCTGGGAGAGATAGAATGGGATAAATTACCTCGCATAAAAGTGGCAAGAAAAAGCAGTTCTGTAGGAAGGGAAGAGGGAGCAGTTGAGGGGGAATGAGTCAATCTTGCTCTCATCGGATTTGACCTGAGGAGGGAATAACATACACATTCAGTTGGGTATCTTGCCCTGCAGGAAAGAAGGAGGAAGGGGATAAAAAAGGGGGGACGATAGAAGGGAGGGCAGATGGGGGAGGAGGTAATCAATAGCAAACACTTTCAAAAAGGGACAGGGTCAGGGGAGAAAATTGAATAAAGGGGGACTGGATAGGAGGGAGCAAAATATAGTTAGTCTTTCACAACATGAGTATTGTGGAAGAGTTTTGCATAATGATACACATGTGACCTATGTCGAATTGCTTGCCTTCTTAGGGAGGGTGGAGGGGAGGGAAGAGGGGAGAGAATTTGGAACTCAAAGTTTTAAAAGCAGATGTTGAAAAAAAGGTTCTCTTTGCATGCAACTTGGAAATAAGATATACAGGCAACAGGGCATGAACCACTATCTTGCCATACAAGAAAGTAAGGGAAAAGGGGGGAGTGGGGTGACAGAAGGGAGGGCTGACTGGGGAATGGGGCAATCAGAATATATGCCATCTTGGAATGCGGGGGGAGGATTGCAATGGGGAGAAAATGTGTCATTCAAAATCTTGTGGAAATCAGTGCTGAAAACTAAAAAATTAAATAAAAATCTAGTTAAATATTCTGAAAAAAAAAAGAAAGACAGTCCCTACCCTCAAGGAGCTTATAATCTAAAGGAGAAGACTATAGGAAAGGAACCAGGAAAGTAGGGGTTAGGGTGGAACTGGGGAACATCATATATAAAGAGGAGTTCTCTGAGAATCCATTTTCTGCTCTCATATAAAAGAAGGCATTGGGAGGTGTTTGGTATTCTACCCTCCAGCCTTCCAAATGGAGGAAAAAGGAGGCTGAGGGAGGTGGAGTCAATGAAGGCTGATTAGCAAGAAGGAGATGAGTTTACAAAGGATGAGTTTATCCTGGGGTTGAAACCAGGCGGGACAGCAGATGTTAAGTGGAAGTAAACTTTCATTTCCCTACTCAGGGAAGACATACTTCTTTTAATGCTGCCCAAATTCTCATTAGTATTTTCTTCTCTTCCGCATCATAATGTTGATGCATATTAAACATGAAATCTATGAAAGCATTTGGATCTTTTTTGGATGCACTCTTGTATAATCGTATTGAACTTACAAAGTAAATCTCTGCATCCCAGATAAAAATTTTTACATTTATCCTTCTTGAAGGCAGCTAGACAGCACAGTAGATAGATCACTGTTCCTGGAGTCAGGAAGAAAGACCTGAATTCAAATATGGCCTTAGAAACTTACTAGCTTGTGACTTTGAATAAGTTACTTAACCTCTATTTGCCTCAATTTTCTCAAATGTAAAATGGTGATAATAAGAGCATGTTTCTCCCAGGGCTGTTGTGAGGATCAAATGAAAATAATATTTGTTAAGCATTTAACACAGTTCCTGCATCATATTAGGCAACAGTAAGTTATTCGTTCCATCCTTCTTCATATTTGATGTTATTGAACATGGCAAAATTTTCTAGCCTTTCAATATCTTTTTGGATCCTAATCCTGTCTTTTTAGTGTATTAGTTCTCTCTCCTATGTTATATCATCTTCAGATTTAATAATAATGCCATTTATCACTTTATTCAAATAAATGATTTTTTAAAATGTTAAGTAACACAGTGTCCAGCACAGATCCTGAGCCACTTGATTGGAGAACTCCTTCCAAGTTGACATGGAATCATTAATGAACGCTCTTTGAGTACAGCAATTCAACCAGTCCTGAATCCATCCCAAAGGGATGTTTTAGTGATCAATTTTGATAGCCCTTCCTCTTCTCAACTTTTGTCACTTGAAAATCATACTCCTGAAATGACAGAACCATATCAAACCATATTTAGTCCCTGGAATGATATAACAGTTCTTTAATATATAGCCACATAACGCTTTGAAGAACTGGATAAAACCTTATTTGTACTAACCTCATGCACCCTAGAATGAAGGTGATATGTGAGCCCTCTCTAGCTTCTATAAACCATATAGATTTGTGCCTCTGGGTTAGCTCATATTTCTTTTTATTGTCCCTGATCCCAAGGGGGAGGTACATAGAAGGATCCTTTAGTATCTGGGGAACCATTTTGTGTGACTCTAATTATAAGTTAACCTTTTAAATAGCTTCTATTAAAACATAAATCTGATTCTAAAAACCCTAGAGATGCAGCATGTACAATTTATTATTAACAAGACTAAAGGAAATATATGGGAAATGTCTGAATAATCAGCCAAGACTTCAACCTAAATTTATACAAATTTGTCAAACGCCAATATAAAATCCTAAGAAGTATCCTAAGAATTTTTCTCTTTATTATGTTAATGGTCAAGACCAATTGGAACATAAAATATATGGAAATTTATGGGCTTTCTCTTGGTGCAATTGCTGTCATATTTGCAAGGCAAAATATACATGGAAAGGCATGCAGGTTTGAATTTAATATGGAGAACTAGGTGCAAAAGACTTAGTTACACTGAGCAATGGAAATTTTTCAAGAAAGAAGCTTATCAAGAGCCTTTTGAAGTTTTATATTTTAAATAAGGCCCAAACTTGGTTAAAATTGAGTTTGGATTTTAACTAAGTTTCAAGTTTGTGGTTAGAGTTACTTTTGATAAGCATATAAGAGTCATAGCTGGAAGGGTCCTTGGTTTTCGTGCTCTCCTTGGCTTCCATGATGCTGTACCATCTTACATATGTTCCTGCTTATTTGATAAATGTTCCTCTGTTCCCCATCCCCAGTAGGATTTCTTGCTTTTTTTTTACACCCCCTGCATATGGGCATTCCCTAAGATTTTATCAGCCCTCACCTTTTCATTCTATATTTCCTTCCTTTAGTGACTTTGACCATTCTCCCAGGTTTTTCAGATGAACAAATATTCATTAAATACTTTCTCCATTTAAGACAAATCCAATGATAAAATGTAAATTTACTCTCGAAAGATAAGCCTGAGTTGAGAGAGACTCATCAATAGGTATACTTCAGAGGGTTGACATTTTTGGCCATGGGAACTTTTGGAAACCAACTGTTAAGTTATAGAAAAGTTGAATTTGTGAAATATAATCCCTGTCCCTCCAAAAAAAGGACAGGTTCTTGAAGTAAGAATATTTAAAAATATAAGTGACCACTCATAGAATCATGGGATCACAAATTTAATTTTGAAGAGACCTTTGTAGCCATCCAACTCAACAACCTCACACATCTGGGCACAGAGAGTTAAGTGATTTGCTTACAGTCACACAGCTAGCAAAAGTCTAAGGACATATCAAACTTATGTCAATCAATCAATAAACATTTATGAAGCACCTACCATGTGCCAGGTGCTGTACTACATACTGGAGGGCATAGAAAGAGGCAAAAAAAACCAGTCCCAGACCTCAAGGAACTTAGAATTTAATGATGAGAGTAACATCAAATAAATATGTACAAAGTAAACTATATACAGGATAAATAAGAAATAGTTAACAGTGGGAAGGCACTGTAATTAGGAGGGGTTGGGGAACGCTTCTTGTAGAAGTTGTGATTTTGTTTGAAGATAAAAGAAATCCAGGGAGGATTGGATAGATTGGAGTGGAGGAGGGATGTCATTGGGAGACAGAGAGAATGCCTGGAGCCAAAAGATGGAATACCTTGGTCATGAACAGACAGGAGGCTAATGTCACTGGATCACAGAGTATATATCAGTGGAAAAGGTGCACAACAGTTGGAAGGATAAGAGAGGGATAGACTTTGTGGCCAAAAAGAGAATTTTGTATTTGCCCCTGAAGAAAATAAGAAGCCAATGGAGTTTATTAAGTAGGTAGATGACATGATTGGATCTTCACTTTAGAAAAATCACTTTAGTGTCTGAATGGAGCATGGATTGGAGTTGAGGAAGACATGAGGCAAGTAGACCTTCCAAAAGGCTATTACAATAATCCAGGAGCAAGGTGATGAGGGCCTACACCAGAATGGTAGCAATATCAGAGTAGAAAAGGGTGCATATTTGAGAGATGTTGGAAAGGTTAAATTAATAGGCTTTGGCAACAGCTTGGATGTGACAAGTGAAACATAGTGAGATATCTGGGGAGACTCCTAGGTTGTTAACCTGAGTGACTGGGAGGATGGTGTTGCCTTTTTCATTAATAGGGAAGGTAGAAGCAAGGGATGGTTTAGGGGAAAGATGCTAAATTCCATTCTGGAGATACTGAGTCTAAGATTTCTACTGGTCAGCCACTTTGAAAGGCAGTTGGAGATATAATATTGGAAGTCAACAGATAGATTGGGGTAGATTTGAGAATCATTAGCCTAGAGATGATAATTAAATCCACAGGTGCCCATGCGATGATCAAGTGAAGTAGTATAGAGGGAAAAAAAGAGGGTACAAGACAGTACCCCGAGGGACACCTACTGTTTGAGAGTATAATCTGGAGGATGATCCAGCCAAGGGGTGATCAGATAGGTAAGAGGAAAACTAAGAAAGAATGATGTCCTGAAAACCTAGAGAGGAGAGATTATCAAGGAAGAGAGAATGATCAAAATTGTCAAAGGGTGCAGAGGGGTCAAGGAGAATGAGGATTTGAGAAAAGACCATTGGATTTGTAACTTTGAAGAATTCAGTTTTGGTGGAATGATATTGTCAGAAGCCAGATTATAAGAAGTTAAGAAGAGAATGGGAAGAGAGAAAATGAAGGCACTTATTGTAGATTATCTTTTCAATGAGTTTAGCTACAAAGGGAAGAAACAATACAGAATGAGAGTTAGCAGGAATGAAAGGATCAACACAGGTTTTTTCAGGTTAGGAGAGACAAGGGCATGTTTCTAGGTAGTAGCAAATGAGCCAATAGAAAGGGACAGATTGAAAATAAGTGAAAGAAGGCTTAGCCTTGGTAAGAAGTAAGGCCCTTCATGATGTGTGAGAGCAGGGTGGAGGAGAAAGTGGCAGAAGGCATCTGAATGGTAGGAGATGAGGAAGAGAGGAAAAGAGGGAGTTCACAGCAAATGGCCTCAATTTTCTGCAAAATATGAGGCAAGGTTCTCAGCTGAGAGAGTAGAGGGAAGGGGAATCCTGGGAAGTTTAAGGAGGGATGAAAAGGTTTGGAAGATTCACTGTGCAGAGAGGATAGTAAGTTGATAAGGGAGGTTTAAGTATCATGGCTTAGCAGCAACGAGGGCCTAGTTGAGATTGTATGATGTAAGTATATAGTGGACTCAGTACCACTGGTGATTTTCTCCACCGTCATTCAGCAGGACCTGTGTAGGAGCGACAGCATTGAATGGTGGGAAGGATCTAAGGCTGAAGCTTGTCTAGAAGTTATCAGTACTAGAAGAGGACAGTGTAGAGTTGAATTAATTCTACTCCAGGTCTAGTGCTCTAATCACTACTTGTTTTCTGGCAACTCTAACATTTGTCATTTTCTTTTTTTTCTCAACTTGTCTGATCAGATGGAAATGAGATGGAACCTCAGTTGCTTTGACTTGAATTCCTTTAATCATCAGAGATTTGGAGAATTGTTTTTCTTAAATCTAGAGATAGGCTGAATTTCTTCCCTTGAGAATTGCCTCTTCATTTCCTTTAACCATTTATCAATTGTGCAAAAGCTCCTACTTTTTATAAATTTTAATCAGTCCCATATGTTTTTTTGAAATTTGGTATTTTTCAGCAAAACTTTACATAACGGATTTTTTCCCTCCAGCTTATTGTTTCTCTTCAAACCTTAGCTGTATTATTTGTTTGAAATGCAGACCACTGTAATAGTCTCCTAGTTTGTCTCCCTTTCTGCAGGGTGTTGCTATTTCAACCTATCCAGTGAGTTACATCTAGGTTACTCTTCTTAAAGCACATTTTAATTTTTTTATTGAAAAACCATTTGATGACTTCCCATTGCTTACTACATAAGGTCCAAACTTCATAGTCTGGGATTCAGGGCCTTCAACCCTCTGGCCTAAAGTTACCTTTCCAAACATAGCTCTTATTATTTCCTTATATTCTATTCCTGCTCTTCTACTTATCATTCTCCATACACAGAATGTATTTTCTTCCTTCTGACCCTTTTATCATATTCCTTCTAGCTGGAGTTCCTTTTTATCCATCTTTACTCTTTTAAACCCTGCTGTTGTGTTTTCTTCAAAAGAATGGTTAGGGGTATGGTACAATGCAGTTTGTTTTCAATATGGAGTCAGATACTAGAGTTGTTTTTTATTTTTTTCCTGGATCAGCCATTTTTTATGCTTGGCCATTGGTTTCCTTATGTGAAAGAAAAGATAGAAGTGGGAGAAGATGATCTGTAAGGTTCCTTCCAGATCCACATCCATGATCCTCTAGTATATAAGCTTTGTTTACACATATTCTAAAGATCTCATGAACACAAGAACATTCAGGTTTGGTAGTATCACGTCTTGACTTATTGCATCATATAGATCACATTCTTACAGGTGTCACTGGAAAAGAGGAGTGTAAATTAATTAAATATGCAGCATTAACCCAAATGTTGATAACATTGAGGAAAATTATAGCTCAAAGACACAAATACAAAACACTATTCATTATAATGTGAATCAATACAATCAGATAATTACTTTGCATGAGAAATTTACTTTATAATGATTTATCACTAACACTTAAGATCAGTCAGAGAATCATGTACATGTAAAAGAGATGGGTAGGGCTAAGGTTAATGAAGGAATGAAGACATATACACACAGAATATTCAATAGAAGTAGAAACTAAAACTTGTAGGGACAGTACCTTTAAATAGAAGGAACAGGAAGGTAAGCTAGCTTTTCCAGCATCCTTTTGGACCTTTCTTGTTGGGGTACCTTAAAGGCAGTGATTAGTTTAGATAACCTAGAGCTAGAAAATCTACAGGTATATGAACCTCTCAATCCTTAGAATGAATGGTGGCAAGAGAGAAAGATATTCAGAGAAAGGGAAATACAAAGACAAAGGGACATTGCAAAGAGACCAAGATAGTGATGGAAAGACAGTGGGAGGAACTCCTCCTCCAACAAAAAAAAAAAAAATTAGATCAGAGAATGAGACCCTCTGAGTCTGCCTGAAATTCCATTTAGTGGTAAAGAGAGGAAGAAAACAAGTGCCCCTCTTAGTTACTATCCTGCTCAGGAAAAACCAAAGAAATACAATCAATCAATTCCCCAAAACAATCACTGCAATGAAAATCTGCCTCTACTCTTCAGTTACGTACACACAAATACGTCTGTCTCTATCATCTCTGTATTTTTTTCTATATTCATGCAAGCATTATGTATTTCCAAGACAAGGCTGGGAAACTGGATGATAGTTAGCAGCCCTTTTGGATCTCATCAGCTCCTATAGCTTCAATGGTCATCTCTATGCAGATAATTTCCAGATTTACCTATCCATCCTTAGTTTCTTCCCAGAGCTATGGTCATGCATTACTAACTACCATTTGTACCATATCTCTTTCATAAACTAGAGTCACACAATGCTTGTGCATGTCCCATGTGCCCAAATAGAATATTCTTTTCCCTATCCTCCCATCATCCTTCATAACTTTCCTTCCTCTGAATTTCCCTTTTACTGTCATGAGTGCCAGCATCATCTCAGTTACCCAGGCTTCCAATATCATTGTCACCTTCTGCTCCTCACTGTCATTCAACCTGTGTATCCAATTCCAAATTTTCCTTCACAACACCTTCAGTACGTTTCCCCTTCTGTCCAATCACACAACCACAAATCGATTTCAAGCTCTCACCATCTCTCAGTTGGAATACTGTGAAAATCTAATTGGTCTCTTTGCCTCAAGGCTCCCTCTATCTCAGCCCATTCTCTACTCAAATATGAAGGTTTTTTTTTCCTCTAAAGCATGCTTCTGACCAATACACACCCCTACTTAATGAACTCCAGTGTGTTTTTATTGCCTCCAAGATAAAATATAAAGTCCACTGTTTGGCTTTTAAAATTCACTGTCAACAGGCTCCTCCCTACCTTTTGAGTCTTTTACTCTTCTCACACACTCTGCTATCCAGTACTATTAGCCTAGTTGTCTGTCTTCATTTCTTGATACATGATACTCCATGTCCCATCTTCCTGTCTTTTCAGTGTACCCCTTCATCCTGGGAATACCCTGCCTTTCATCTCAACCTCTTGATTTTCATGGATTCTGTTAAGACTCAGTGAACTGTCCCATCCTCTATAAGAAACCTCCCCCTCTCCCATTTCTTATGCCTTACCTTCTCAGATTACCTTCTATATTGATATAGAGATGAATCCAAACATTAATTGACATATTTCTAATATGTTTCAAATTATTTACATGTTCTCTCCTTCCTTTAGAATGTATACTTCTTGAGGGTAAGAACTTTTTTTTGTTATCTTCGTATTTCATGCACTTAGCATAGTTCCTGGAAGATATAATATAGTCAATAAATGACTTCTGGCTGGGTGATTTTCCTATTGTATCTCTCTTTTATTTTGATCTTGAAAACATTGCTCTATGTATGTGTCAATGTATGTGTTTCTTTTATAGAAACAAATCAGCTGGCCACACAAAAGGTGATAGTTCGGCATTTTCTGAAAGGTCCAGAAAAACATACGTATAAAGGGAGGGATTGACATTCTACGGAGATATTCTATGGATTATATGGAGAACTATGTAAGGCAGACTCTAGTGTGGGAATTAAACACAAATTATGTCTGGTTTTGTTTGTCATAGTATGTTTAAATCCTATTTTGATCTTAGAAGAATATTGTTTATAACCATCAATTGCTGAAATATGTTTTCATGCTAATCAGCCATCTCAATAGCCGTGGTAAACTGGGTAGGCAGTATTCCTTTCTGTTTATTTTTTTAAATGGGCTCAAAAGTTCAATATATAAAGAATAAATGAGTTTTATATGAAACTATGAACTTTGGATATGTAGTTTGTTTTTAAGTGTTTATTGTATTTAACACAATACTAATAAATGCCCTTTTCTACTTCTGATCTTTTGTTTACCTTTGTGTGTTTTAGGGGAAAAATATTTTATTGACGATCTCTTCTTTCCTTCACTTCTTCCCCATTTCTCTTTCTCCATTCCTCTCTCTTTCCCTTCCTCCCTTCTTTCCTTCCTTCCTTTGTCCCTCCCTTCCTCCTTCACTGCTTCCCTTCCTTTCCTTCCTGTGTTCCTCCCTCTTTTTCATCTTTAGTACCTCCTGCTTTTCTTCATCAACTTATAAGTCCTACCTTATAACAAATAACATTGAGCAAAACAGATTAGCATTGGCCAAATCTACACATATTTATGCTATTCCACCTTCATTTATCACTTTTCTTCTAAGAGGCAAGAGGTATGCTTAGTTATAATTCTTTTGAAGTCATGATTGGTCAATACATTGATTAGAGTTCGGAAGCCTTTCAAAGATCTTTTCCTTTATATTATTAGAATCATTATTTAATTTGTTTTCCTATTTTTGTTTTTTTCATTCTGTGTTAATGAAATTTTCCCTGGTTTTTCATTCTGGTCATTTTTTAAGACAAAATACTATTTCATTACATTCGTATGAAGTGTCCTTTTCAAGGGAAAAAAATAATGGGTTCTTCAGAGAAGTCCTATTAACACCTCATAAAGCTCCTTTTTCAGTCATCTCCAAAGCTCTTTTATATACTGGGATGAATTCAACAGTAATATGAGCCTTTCAAGGATTATGACAGTGATATGAGCCAATTTCGCATTTTAAATCAATAAATATTGGTTAGGTGGCTACTATGTGAAAGGCATTATGCTACTACTGAAGATATAAAGTTGAAAAAAAAAAGTCCCTGCCCTCAGGAAGCTTATATTCTACTAGAGAGAATACAACATATACACAATAGGTAAATGACAAATATAAGCAAAGTAATTTTAGTTAAATTAATCTTCATAAATATTGTAAAAATGATTCAGCACTTGTAACTGTCTGCCATGTTTTGTTTTGTTTTGTAGGTCAGAAATATATTGCACAAGGCTAGTGATCATTTTTTTATTTACTCTTATTTTTCTGATTGCCGTGGACAAAGAGTTCACTGCCCTGTAGCTGGCCTATTCATAATTTATCTGTAGTAACTTCGCTAGACTTTTCCTGAAGAAGAAGAATTAATCTGCTATTGGGATGAAATAGCTTAGTAGAAACTACCAGAGCATGTGTTGCAATGGCAAAATGTTCAAAAATCTGAATTGGCCTCAGTGGCATGATGGACATGGTAATAGGATTTTTAAAATTTTCTTTCTGGGAATACTATCTTTGGACTAGAAAAAACAGAATAAAATGGTTAACTAAGGGAGTTCAAAGTGAAAATAAATAAGACATTCCTAATACAGCACTTAGCTTCTCCGTCAGTTTAAGTCATCTCACATTTTCCCCTCCATGAAGCAGTTACTCTCACTTATGAGTCAAAAGTTATCTTTTCCTCTCTCAAGTTCCTTTAACACTTCATTGATACTTCTCAGGGCCTTCCTCACACATGGTCTAATGTTAGAGTTCTGTGCATATGACATCATATCCATTGTACTGTAACTTTCTTGACAGCAAGAACTGTATTTTATATATCTTTTAACCCCTCCCCCCAGCATAATAAAAATAGAAATATTTGTCATAATATGAATTCAATTCAATTAAGCAAATATTTAAGCATGGAAAGGCAGTATGTCAAAGTATATAGCATGCTAGACTTGGAGTCAGGAAGATTATGTTCAAATCTCATCTGAGACAAATTAGCTTTATAAAATCAGACAAGTTACTTACTTTTTTGTATCTCAGGTTCCTAAGCTGGAAAAAATGGGATATTTTTATCTATCTTAAAGGATTATGATGAGGACAAAAATAGATAATGCATATAATATTTAAATATTGTATTTGAGTTGTGATACTATTGAGATAGAGGTTTCCTTTAGAAATTCAAATTGTAACTCCTCCATGTCTATCCATCTTTTATTACTTTTGTCCAGGTCTTCCCATAAGCTTGCTATGGCTGGAGGTGTGCATGTGGGGAAGGGGGAATCCACCCAATTTGCTGGTTTCTTCTTTGATTTCTCTTGATGTTGTGAGGGTACCAATGGAATATGTAGGCCATAGATTAATCTTTACTCTTTTTATGTCTGGGCATTCTTCCCTTTTGTTTATATATTTATTGGAAGTGAGTAACATTCTTTATACCTCTTATTCTGGATGTCTTTAATTGGCTTGGCCTTATGTGTCTTTCATTGTAGCCTACTCAAACCTATCTTGAAGCTTTCTATTGCTCTATTAGTGACCCTCAGTGTCAGAATTTTGGAGACTTTAAGGTTCTATGTCTCATAGTAATACAATAACATATGAAGAATATTGGTGTTAAAATTGGGCCTTTCTCAGGAAGAACAACACACTCATTAAAAGAGTTTTGCAATCTCCCAAAGTCTTTGTATCTAATCCCCACAACTTGCATATGAGGAAACCGAACCAAGAAAAGTTATTCCTTGGTTAAGAGTCAGTATTTAAAATCACTTTCTTTTACTCTAAAGTCAGTATACACATATGTATGTAAGTGTATATGCACACACGTACATACACATACATAATACACACATACATATACCCATTACTTATAACCTAACATCCATTCAATTAACTATGATACAAAGCAGTATGTAATAAGTGAAAAAGAGAGATGGTATCAGAAATTTGAGGAGGAAAAGAACTCTCAACTGTGGTTGGGTAGCTTATGCAAAGATGCATAGAAAACTAACAACTAAATTTAGCTTTGAAGGAAGATCACTATTTCAACAAGCAGTTATGGGGAAGCATGGACATCCAATCCAGGGAAGGTGATGGTGGGATTGATTATAGCATGGGATCAGAAATGTGAGAGGACAAAATAAGGGGAGGGATGGTAGATAGTCCAGTTTGACTTGAACATAGATTTTGTGAATAGGATCAGTAGGAGATAGGGTTGAATAAATGGGTTTATTTTCTGTTACAAAACCAAAAAGAAACATCAAACTTTCCAAAAGAAGTATGCATGGCAGGTACGGAAAGCTAGGACAAGTTTATTTCTACTTATGTGAACAATGATGGTGATGATGGAAAATGAAAAAACAAACAGAGCTTTAGATTAGGGTAATGACCTGCTAGAGGTTCTCCTAAGATGTTAACTCATCGTCATGTAATGAATAGAGAGCTCATATCTGAGTTAGGAATACCAGTACTTAAGTTTCATTTCTGACACATTTACTGGGAAAGTACTTAATCCACCCAATACTCCAGGTAATTACTGAAGAATAAATTGCAGAGTAGCTGCTGCTCTGTATTGGTAGAAGGAGTTTCCTCCTAAGGAGTTACTTATACCAATGAAATTACAGTTCTGGTAAAACAAATAAACAAATGAACAAATCCATATTGCTAATGATCCATGGGCATAAGTTTCCTTTGGCTGTGGACCAGTTCATTTTTCTCTATTCTATGGCCCCACACTGTGCCCTTACCTCTAGGCAGCTTTTTTTTTTTTTTGAGGTTGCATTTCTTCATGAAGGGTTT
This sequence comes from Trichosurus vulpecula, assembly GCF_011100635.1. NCBI lineage: Eukaryota > Metazoa > Chordata > Mammalia > Diprotodontia > Phalangeridae > Trichosurus > Trichosurus vulpecula. The sequence continues at coordinate 315,868,743 of NC_050576.1, read as the reverse complement.
GGGCTGGAGTGGGTGGAGAGATGGTATCATAGGTATTAGACTATGGGAGAGTTCTGAGCCTCCGATATCATTAAAAATATATCCACATGACAGCTGAGGTCTTAAGGTCCTCTGAGTAACTTACAGGTGGGGAGCTATATATGTATATATGGATATTTCCCAGCTGAACTGTTTAAGGTAAGAATGAAAGCCGGTAAAACAGCATTTAGGTTCAGAATGCTATCTTTCAGCTAACAATCCTACTCAGTCACAGATCTGTTCCTTTTTTTTCTTTTTTCCCTTTATTTTCTAGAACTTTATTGGCATGCTGTGGTATGCAATAAAACACGCTAGGTATGTTTAAGGAAGCAGGTTTCACAGTGATAATGGATTTTTTATGATACGTCTCCACATCCCATTACAGTTCATTTCTGATTCAGTAGCAGGCTAACCAATTTTAAAGATGCCTATTTCTCCCAGAGTTACACCAATGTTATGCTTTTCTTGCTTTGGGCTGAAAGGTATTTCTATCCTTGATAGCATATGGGAGCTTATATAGTGTCTCTTTGGGGTTTCCTAACGTCTTTCTTTCAATTTTTCCACTGTCAGGTTAATTATAAAGTTGATGCTCATTGAGATTACAGAGGGCCTTTTCAGTTCATGGTCACTGATTGAGTCTTCAGTAAGAGATCTCTAGTGTTTTGTGCATTTGATTACAACATCAGTCCTTAGAGTAGGAGTTGAAACATAAGGGTGTAAAGAAAGTTCTTTGTCTCAGGGAGCAGGTCATAGAAATGTGAGCTATAAAGGTAGAGGTGGTTTTTATAGGCAAAACTTGGTCTCTGTGATTAAGTTAACCTGATTAGTATGTAGGTTAGGGGTCACTCTGATATGTGTTGAAGTTGGAAGGGCTGCATGATTACACATTCATTCATAGGATAAAAAAAAGGTTATAGACATAGCCCTGGAAGGGATCTTAAGGTCCTATAATCTAACACACTTATGCAGAAAAGGAAGGTGAGTCCCAGAGACTTATCCAAGTCAAATGACTTTTCCAAGACAAGTGGTGAGGTACAGAGTCAAGATTTGAATCCAGATCTTTGTATCCCAAATTCAACCCTTCTTCCACTGTGCGAAGCATTCCTTTAGGTTTTGTAGGTCTTTCAAAGGACAAGAATCTTATATCAACATTAAAAAAAATGATTAACATGAGAAAATCCCTAGCAAGAGCAACACTTTACTCAGTAGCATTTATAGATTAATTTCTTAGGGAGAATTAATTTATAGCTAGCTAAGAGACTGTGGGAATGCAGAATGATACAAGGAACAAATACAGGATGACAAGATTTGAAAACGAATGAAAGAGATGCTTGAGATCATCCAGTACAAAACTTTCATTATCTATAGGAAGAAACAAGCCAGAAAGTCAAAATGAGTTGTCCAAGGTCTTGGCTTTGGAAAAAGTCACAGAGGTTGGGAACCATGAGATACACACTAAGTGAGGGAGCCAGGAAATCAACAACATAAAACATTATATGAAAATGCTAAATAGGGGTTGAGATAACATTTGCTATGGGACTACAAAGAAGAAGGTTATTTGGGACTGTATGGGTAAGTTTTATGAAGAAAAACAGGACTTTAAAATGGCCTTTCAAGAATGGGTAAAAATTGACAAGGAGTAAGAAAAACATTGATTCAACAATCATTAATTTATATTTGGTAATGTACCTTTTTTTTTTTTTACTTTTTGTTTCAGAACTGCAATTTCATTGGTTAGGGAACTTCTGGTGAGAAAACAGTCTCAATCAAGGTGGATTGGCAACTATTCTGTAATTTGAAGTTTTAGAGAGTTTCCTGAATTGCTGAGGAGATAAGTGACCACTCCAGGGTCCTGTATCTAATATATCTTCAGAGGTGGTGCATGAACTTAGGTCTTCTTGAATCTGAATACATAGTACCTCAAATGTGTATTGAAGAATTTTAAAAAATTGAATTTAACAGAAGTAATTCTTTGTCTTGAAAAAATAAAGTCATAGGGATGGGAAACCATTGGATATATTTGGTAGACAGTGAGTGAAAGAACCAATCTTGATGAAGCAGAAAGTTCTTACAAGAAATTACTAAGGTTTGGAAAAGATAATGGGGCCAGATTTTGAAGCTCTTGGAATGTCATGCTGAGAAATTGTTCTTCATCCTGAAGTCAATGGAGAACTATCAATTGAATGTTGCTGAGTAGCAACATAGCAAGGTCAAAATGGTATATTCGTGAGACTACTTTGGTGGTGACATAACAAATATCTGAGGTAGAAAAAAAAATGAAAACAAAACTGATTGAGGAAGCAATTTGCAATCCAGTAAAACTGATCCTGGCTATGTCTAGTGTTTTTCTTTATGTTTTTCCCCCTACTCTGTCCCTGGTCTCTAGTATAATCCTTGTTTTTCTGGATTCCCAGTGGTTAGGCCATTGGATGAAAGCTAGGGGGTCATTCCATACCCACTTATCTCTCAGGTCACTGATGATAAAGGAGATTTTGTTTATGAGGCTTTCTGTGCTGCTGAGAAGGAAGGCAATGTGTGAACACAGAATATTATCACCAACAGCCATCATCTCAGTAGAAATATCTTTCTCTTTATTATGTAGAGTCCCCTGAGGAGCAATTGAAGGTCACATTATTAAAAGTGCTAATAAATTATAATATTTGTGTTAGTTAATTAAATCTGTCATATCAAAGATCCTCTATTTAGTCTGACATTTTTCTTTCCTCCTGCTTTCATTCAGTAAATGTAGCAAAGAGAACCCCAACTGTTAGGGTCAGATTCACCAAAATCCTGCCAAATGATACTCTGGGTGTTTCATTTCATTTATTAATTTAATTTGAGGACGTTCCCTAGAGTTTGTTGGGCTTTGTTATTATGACCCATTGTTCCTTTCTACTTATCAAAATGCCTACATAGAAAAGCGTTTAAAGTTACCGTGTTCTTCCCAAGGTTGATTTATCAATCCCTGTTAGTCCTGAGAAATTCCTGGTTCTTCAAGAATGGTATATCATCTGCACACTGTAAGATCAGCATTAATCAGAATGGATTTCTTTTTCCTTTTGAAAATCATGGCATAGGTGACACTGACTATTCCAAACAGAAGGCCTATTTTAAGGTGGTTTTGAGCTCATGTGTTATTCTCAAGGACTTCAGAAATTCCCATATAATTACTTCAAAATAAAACTCTAAAAATATACAGTGCCTGTTGGCAAGGGTCACAGACAGCTCCAGCAGCTGTGTGAATGATAGTCATTCTCTGCCATTGCTGCTAACATGTCTATGTTGGTTTATCCAACACTGTGTCACTGTTAACCTTCACTTTTATCCATTTATCTAAAAGAAAGTTTTACTCTTGCTATGATCAAACCAGGTTCCTAGAAAATCATATCATAAACAATGAATTTCCTTTCTTTCCAATCCCTTAAGCATTTCTTAACAAATTTCTCTTCCCCACATAACCTATGTCTATTTTTCTATCTTGAGTGTGGTCTCACGGTCACTTAATCTTTCATTAAACAAATATTTATTGAGTAACTTTTTGTCTTAAGGCCATCACATGGGTGATCATCTGATTATTCCACATTTCTACTCTTTTGTTCTAGGATTTTAATTCTTTGTGAAGGAACCACAGGATCGTAAGTCATAGAATTAGAGCTAGAAGGGAGGCCATGTAGTCTCACCTCTTCCTTTTAGAGGTGAGGAATCTGAGGCCTAGAAAAGTTCAGCAACTTGCTCACCATCACATAAGTAGCAGGTGGCAGAAGATGAATTTGAAACCGCAGCTTCTAATTCCAAATCTAGTACAGGAGGCCTAGTCATGAAAGAAAGGGTGGTATAGTGGAATGAGGACTAATTCTGGAGTCGGAAGTCCTGGGTTCAAATCTTGCTTCTGATACTTGATACCCATAGCAGTCATTAAAACTGCCATAAAAATGGATATGAAAACTCATGTGAAGATGAAACTTTAGTTATCATTTAGACTGTCTTGTATGATGTTGTCTTTTTTATCTCCTTGTGTATGTGATTTATTTTTAAAGGTCCAGAAAGGGAAAATCAAATCAATTCAACAAATGTTGATTAAATGACCACTAAACACAATGGCACTATGGGGTAGTTGGGTGTAATACATAGAATGGCAGGCTCAGAATAAGAAAAACTTGGGTTCAGTTCCTGAATTGATACTTCCTAGTTCAGTGGCCTTGAACAAGTCACTTAAATCTTATATGCCTCATGTAATGCCCTAGGATTTTCCAATTAAGTCAGATGGTGATTCAAGGCAGTGAAAGAAATTTCCGCACACTAATAAATGCACAAATACTTCATTTTGAATATGTACAAGGAATATAATAAGAATGGAGGGAACAAAAATCAAAAGCAATGCAATCCCTGTTTCAAGTTAGAAAACAATAAGGGCAAAAAAGAAATCAAGGGAGCTCTCTTACCCACAGCACTGGTGGCACGCGTGACTCTGGGCCAGCCCTTGTTCCGAGCTCCCGGGCTGAACCTAGATATTGCTAACTATGAATCTGTATTGGGTCTGTCTGTTGATGTTTGTGCTTTGTTTGTAATTTGCTCTGAAGTTCAGGGTGCTGGCTTTTTCCCCTGAACTAAGTGAATGATATTTGCATGCTGAATTAAAGTAAGATTGTCACCCCCTTCACCTTGCTTTCCTTAGTTAGGCAGATCAAAAGAACCTGTGCTTTCCCAGTGTGCAGGCAGCTTTCTGGGTGCTGTCTGTGAATGGATCTTACACCCCCACAGAAGCTGCTAGCCGGATTGTTGAAATACTGAGTCCCTCCAAAAACCTATAAAAAATGGCTCTGAACCAATTCTAGAAATGCAGAACCCACAAAACAGCAGGGGGAAGCAGGGCTCCAGCCCAGGACAGCCTGGATGGTGTCTGGGTGAGGTCTATCCCTCACACAGCTGGGAGCAAAGCAGAGTGGAGCAGAGCAGAGCCCAGCGTGAGCAGCGAAGACCAACCAGACCAGGAGCTGGGTGGAGTGTGCCTTAGCGCCCTGAATCAGTGAGTTGCAGCAGTTACCAGACTTCTCAACCCACAAACACCAAAGACAACAGAGAAGGTTAGTGGGAAAAGCTGCAGGAGTGGAAGGAGTTCAAGGTTTGGCTACCGCCCCGGGGGCAGCAGAGGTAGGGCAGCTACAGAAGTACAGCTGCAGTTGCTTCCGGCCCCAGGTGCATCTGGTGGGAGGAATTAAGTGGTGGATCAGAGCAGGAGTGAAGAGCCTGCTGAAGATCTAACTCCAGTCCGGGTTGGGGGTTCTTGGGGAAGGAGGAGTGCTGGTGTGGCAGAGCTGGCACATCCACCCAAGCGTGGAACATAGTTCTCAACTCCACAAGCAGTCATAACCCGCTGAAAAACTCAAGGGTCAGGTTAGCTGGCTGGGAATATGGCCAGGCAGCGAAAACACACCCAGATTTAGTCTCAGACTTTGGATTCTTTCTTCGGTGATAAAGAAGACCAAAACATACAGACAGAAGAAGTTTACAAAGTCAAAGAGCCTACAACAAAAGTCTCCAAGAAAAACATGAACTGGTCCCAGGCCATGGAAGAGCTCAAAAAGGATTTGGAAAAGCAAGTTAGAGAAGTAGAGGGAAAATTGGGAAGAGAAATGAGAGTGATGTGAGAAAACCATGAAAAACAAGTCAATGACTTGCTAAAGGAGACACAAAAAAATACTGAAAAATACACTGAAGAAAACAACACCTTAAAAAATAGGCTAACTCAAATGGCAAAAGAGCTCCAAAAAGCCAATGAGGAGAAGAATGCCTTGAAAGGCAGAATTAGCCAAATGAAAAAGGAGGTCCAAAAGACCACTGAAGAAAATATTACCTTAAAATTTAGATTGGAGCAAGTGGAAGCTAGTGACTTGATGAGAAATCAAGATATTATAAAACAGAACCAAAGGAATGAAAAAATGGCAGATAATGTGAAATATCTCACTGGAAAAACCACTGACCTGGAAAATAGATCCAGGAGAGATGATTTAAAAATTATTGGACTACCTGATCAAAAAAAGAGCCTAGATACCATCTTTCAAGAAATTATCAAGGAGAACTGCCCTGATATTCTAGAGCCACAGGGCAAAATAGAAATTGAAAGAATCCATCAATCGCCTCCTCAAATAGATCCCAAAAAGAAATCTCCTAGGAATATTGTCGCCAAATTCCAGAGCTTCCAGATCAAGGAGAAAATACTGCAAGCAGCCAGAAAGAAACAATTTGAGTATTGTGGAAACCCAATCAGAATAACCCAAGATCTAGTAGCATCTGCATTAAGAGATCGAAGGGCTTGAAATACGATATTCCAGAGGTCAATGGAGCTAGGATTAAAACCAAGAATCACCTACCCAGCCAAACTGAGTATCATGCTCCAAGGCAAAATATGGATTTTCAATAAAATAGAGGACTTTCAAGCTTTCTCAGTGAAAAGACTAGAGCTGAATAGAAAATTTGACTTTCAAACACAAGAATCAAGAGAAGCATGAAAAGGTAATCAAGAAAAAGAACAAGAAAAAGAAATTGCAAGGGACTTACTAAAGTTGAACTGTTTTGTTTACATTCCTACATGGAAAGATGATGTGTATGATTCATGAGACCTCAGTATTACGGTAGCTGAAGGGAATATGCGTATATATCGTATATATATATATATATATATATATATATATATATACATATATATGTATATATATGTTTAGGTATATATATAAGTGAATGTGCATGTATGTATATATGTATGTGTATATACATATATATATATACATATATATATATATATATATATAGAGAGAGAGAGAGAGAGAGAGAGAGAGAGAGAGAGAGAGAGCGGACACAGGGTGAATTGAAGATTAAGAGAAGATATCTAAAAGAAGTAAAATCAAATTAAGGGATGAGAGAGGAATATATTGAGAGAGGGAGATAGGGAGAGATAGAATGGGGTGGATTATCTCCCATAAAGTTTTCAAGAGGAAGCAGTTCTGTGGGAGGAGGTGAGAGGGCAGGTGAGGGGGCAATGAGTGAATCTTGCTCTCATCAGATTTTGCCTGAGGAGGGAATACCATACATACTCAATTGGGTATCTTACCCCACAGGAAAGAAGAGGGAAGAAGATACAAAAAAGGGTGCGGGATGATGGAGGGGAGAACAGATGGGGGTGGAGGTAATCAAAAACAAACACTTTGGAAAGGGGATAGGGTCAAGGGAGAAAATTCAATAAAGGGGGATGGGTTGGGAAGGAGCAAAATATAGTTAGTCTTTCACAACATGAGTATTGTGGAGGGTTATACATAATGATACACATGTGGCCTATGTTGAATTACTTGAATTCTTAGGGAGGGTGGGTGGGAGGGGAAGAGGGGAGAGAATTTGGAACTCAAAGTTTTAAACACTGATGTTCAAAAACAAAAAAAAAAAAGTTTTTGCATGCAACTAGAAAATAAGATACACAGGCAATGGGGTGTAGAAATTTATCTTGCCCTACAAGAAAGGAAGGGAAAAGGGGATGGGAGGGGAGTGGGGTGTGGCAGAAGGGAGGGCTGACTGGGGAACAGGGCAACCAGAATACATGCCATCTTGGAGTGGGGGGGAGGGTAGAAATGGGGAGAAAATTTGTAATTCAAACTCTTGTGAAAATGCTGAAAACTAAATATATTAAATAAATAAATAAACAAATAAAAAGGAAATCAAGGAGAAAATGCTGTAAGAAAATTTGAGAAAGGAAGAAATCCCTTTCAGTTAGAGTGATAAGGAAAGACTCCATAGAGATGTGACACCAGATTGGTTCCTGGAAGGAAGAGAAGGATTTCAAACATTAGGCATGTGGAGAGAATGCATTCATAGTAAGGAGAGTGATTTATTGAAACACATAAAGGTGGAAGATGAGATGTCAAATGAAGCAGAGAGATAGAATTCCAGTTGGAGAGAATCAGTGAATTTGTAATGAAAAATATTTCCAAACAAAGCTGGACAAAGATACTGGAGCTAGATTGTGGGAGCCCTTAAATTCTAGATTGTGCATTTTTTTTTTATATTTTGTTTTGCTCTGTTCTGTTCCTTGGTTCTTTATTTGAATCAGAGATACCCTTTTCAAACAACTATGCTGTTTTCTTTTATTTTGATTTACTTTCCAAAATTTACTGCTATATTCAGTAGTTACCCACTTTGACAGTTTTCTATTAGCAGCTGAGACTTAATCTAAGAACTTGTGGAGCAGTAGTAGGTCTGGCTCAATTTTTCTTTCCTACCACTGTATAATGGGAGGCAAGGAGTTATTGGCCAGTTACCTTCCAGATGAAGCCTTCCTTGATCTATCTAGTTGTTGGTGACCTCCTCTTCTAAATTACTTTGTGTATATTTCACATATACCTACTGTATATGAGTGTGTATCTGCCATTAGTTTGTAAATTCCTTGAGGGTAGCCATTATTTCACTTTTGCCTTTGAAACCCCCATGTCAAGCACAGTGCCTGATGTATAGAAGGTGATAGATAAATGTTTGTTGATCGTTTGATTTTGATTGAGGAGGAGTTGTATTGAAAAGAGAGAAACTGTAGTAGAGTTGATTGAATGCTGAACTTGAGGTTGAGGAGACCTGGTTTCAAATTCTATCTCAGACAGTTACAAGCTTTATGCCCCTGGACAAACAAATGATGTAGAATTGCAGACAGAAAAGGAGTATTGGGATGAAGGCAATGTTTTTAAAATGTTAATTTAGGTGAGAAAGTTTTTAGCTATATCTATGGTTTTTGTGACAGATCAAAGCTCCCTTCCATCTCTGACTTGTAACAAGTATGATTTTTTACAATCCAGGTGTTACTGTGAATAAAACACATTGCTGAGGAGTATACTCATTGATTGGAATTGGCAGAAAATTAATACCCACATGAAAATATTTAACTTAGTGCCCAGAAATGATATTTATTTTCTTTTTCTCTTATTATAAATTAATGTGACAAATACAGAATTGAAAGATCCTGAAAAGAAGGTACCTTGGAGAGCATCTGGTCCAATGGTTGCCTGAACAAGAATACCTTAAAAAAATGGCCATTTGGTTTTTGCTCAAAAATCTTCAAAGATTCTGAGAATGTGAACTCCTTACCTCCAAGGCAGTCCGTTCTACTTTGGGATAACTATAAATATTAAGGATTTGCTCCATCAATCAGACAGAAACCTACCTCTTCTAACTGTTATAATCTGAGAAAAATAAGATGTATTAAAAGTTTAAAAACAGTTCTTTCATCATGAAATGTTTAATTTTTACTTAATGGTTCTCCTATCATGAAATATTTAATTTTTACTTCCAAGGAAAGAAGTAATATCTGCTAATGGAACTTATCTTTGTAATATACATGTATGATATTTTTCTATACTATTATTAATGTCTATATAAGTGTGTCCTTTGTTTTCTTAGGTTCTAGAATATATTTGGGTCTTTATGGAACATTTATCTTGCAAAATTCCTGTGTTGTAAAATGTCCATAATTTGCTTTTGAAGGGAGCAATCAGAGCAACACAAAGTAAACAAATGTCATTTTCTACTATTTGTTAGAGTGGAATATTTGTATTTAATTTTGAAGTCCTTGATATCATCTCAACCTGTGAATTCCTCAGGGCAAGAACTTTGCATTTTGGATTCTAATGTAATTGATAGTCTTAGAGAGTCTTCTGTGGGCAATCAGAGGTTAAGTGACTTTCCCATAGTCTCACAACTGGATTATATGAGAAACATGATTGAGATTCCAGCTATGCTAATTTCTTGATTGGAAAGGTTGCCTCAAAGAATATTTGCACACATGTCTATGTGCAGTGAGTTTCTAGATCAGTTGTCCTTATTTTCCTAGCCTGAATAGAGATTTTATTGGCTTACATTCTGCAGTGAGTTTCTATATAATTTGCCGAGGGAAAATTGCAAAATGACAGATATGTAATAAGAAAAGGATTTCTTGAGCATGTAGTATTATTTAGGTTGATTCTGCCTGTAAGAATTCAATCCTGGGGTGAAGGACCAGATAGTAAAAATTGCCAGCAACTGATTAGTGATTGATTTCCCCCCAAAACATACTAAAATGGATATTATCTTATCTCTTTGGGCATTCCTTCAATAATTTGCATCTGACTTCATTCATGCCTATCTATCCTGTGCAACTTTTGTCCATGTCCTCCCCAAAATTTGTCACTGAGGATCCACCCAACATACTAGAGACCTTCCTCACTCTTTCAGAATATCACTAGGGTGCAACTATACTGCTTTAGTTAACCAATTCACTTAATCAGATGATCATCTTGTCTTTTCCTTTTGTCATACAATTCTTTGAAAACAATCTTTAATCCCATTCTTCACAGTTTCTCACTGGTTATATGCTGCAGCCTGCAATTACTTCCCTTCCTGTCCCCCAATCTGTCCGCACCAAAAAAAGGGCCATTTGCCTTTCAGTTTCCCTCTATGTGACGCTCATCTTCAGTTCTTTGGAGCAGTGACATAAGCCCCATTTCAATACAGCAATAATAGTAAAATGTTTCTATTGAATGGATGGGCATTTGATGTTAGTGTAACAGTGCTGGTAAAATTGTTTTGAATTTTTTCTCCATTTTCAAATCTAGGCCTAGTTCATTGTGTCTATTTTCTGGCCTAGATATACATACTCTTGGATATAAAGTATAGGGTGCCCAAATGAATATTAATTAGAAAATAAATCTTCTTTATCCATTTGGTCTTTTCTGTGTGGATGGATAGGCCAACCTCTTGTTTATTGCAGATCTCATCTAGAAGGCTCTGTAATATCTTGGGCATTTATACAATTAATACAATGTCATCCACAAACAAGATTCTGAAGAACTCACCATCAACACTGAATCCTATTCCTTGATATAAACTCTGTGTTTTAACAACTCCATGACAGTGGTGAATATTTTTGGTGAATTTACATTTCCTTTTTTCTTATATCTTAGCTAACATATTTATTATCAGACCATTATTGAATGTAGTTATTTCTGTCATTATATCTTCTAAGAAATCTTAAGTACTCTTAATCAATGGATGGCAAATACCTTTTTACAAAAGAGCCTATAAGGCAACATTTTGTTATAACAAGTGAAATACTTGGAAAACAAACAATACGTATAAGGATATCTTATATTGTCAGCCAATTGTGAGATAGAAAAGTTGCAATGTTGAATATCATTTGTATAAGTCTGCTTGCTCTCTAGCTTTCTACTGATAACTTCATTAAGGATATGATCAATTTGTGTATAGATAACTTGCCAAAGTTATGATTTTTATAAGATGGGAAAATAGACATATTGATTGGCAGTTGTTGAAGCTTTCAGGATGTCTTTTTGTTCAGCAAAATCTAAGATTTTATCTATGCTTTTGGTGTCTTACATTCCTTTAGATTGCATGTAAATTGGTCCATCAATGCTCTCATAGTTGTACTGACTCTAGTGGGGCTTAAGGATCTCTTTCTTTCTTTCTTTCTTTCTTTCTTTCTTTCTTTCTTTCTTTCTGTCTGTCTTTCTTTCTTTCTTTCTTTCTTTCTTTCTTTCTTTCTTTCTCTCTCTCTCTCAAAGATAGATAGAGATAGAGATAAACGTAGAGATAGATTGAATAGATAGATAAAGAGATAGCTATATAGATGTGATATAGATAAATATTGATAAAAACTGATGGATAGATATAGCTATTTGTATCTATACAGAAAAAGAAATAGATATGTACATACACACACACAAGCACGTATACACACAGAGGACACAATCCTGTATCCTTTTTTCATCTTTGTTTTTAGGGCCATTTCCATATCCTCTATAAACATTTAAGATACTGTAATGCGAGGGTTTGAGTGAGGTGGTTCTACCATTCTTTATGGAAATAACAGTTTGATATAATGCTTTTGGCAATTTTTTTCATTCATATTCTTTTTTCGGTCCTCTCTTTGTTTTAATTCTTGAATACCCTTGGCATAATTTTTCTTATGTGAATATTGTACTAAAATTTCTTTAGACTAGTTTTTCCCTCCACTACTTCTCTCTATTTTGTAATGCAACACTGCTCAAAAACATCTACCTTTCTTCTTATAAGATTTTGCACAAGTTCATATCCCAATCTAGTATTGTCATTGGCAACCATCTCAATCTGTCATATAAGTAAGTCAAATGTTTGATGACTTTGGATTTATTTTGTTTCCCTGGAGCAGCTATTAATTTATATTGATTTAACTTCTGGATCAAATTATTTTAATTGGTGCTCATATCATTCCTGTTGTCTGTTTTTCATTTCTTTTAACTTTCAATAGCTTGTTTAAATAATTCAGGGTTAAATACTATTAATTTCATGCCATATCTTTTCCTCATTACTATTATCACTTCTTTGTCATTACAAATTCTGAGCTTAAGTTTGATAAGTTGACACTCTGAGTATGTACAGACAATTGACTCAGAACTGACACTTACATGTACAACAAATATTTGCCTGTCAGGTACACCAATTTCATCCTTTCCAACATTATTTAGTGTCCACCATGTTTGGCACATTCCATATTTTAATTAAAGTGTTCATGATAAAGAATTATGATCTTTCCCTAAAATATATATGTCTGGCATATCTCATTTCTTCTTTTTACTGAAAAATATGTTCCCATAATTTTCTACCCATTCTCACTTTTTGCCATCTTTGCATTTGTTACCAAGATTTAGTGGTAATTTTTATGTGATTTACAGGGTCTTATTATGTTCTTCATAGGATTTTTCTACCACTTTATCTTTAGCATTCAATGTTGTCGCATATAGTACAATTATTTTCATCATTGTATTTTGCAAATATTCATCCTTAATGCTGCAGTAAGTGATGATGAAATGTCAAAAAATACCATTTTCTATAGCTTTGGGGTATGAAATGAAATCTACTAAGCTAAATTCTTTCTTTTCCTCTCAAGAAGTAACTATGAGCTCTCATTCCATATAGATGCAACTTCCTTCTTTCTTCTACTTCTATTTTTGTCAAGAATATCATGATTGATATAATTTTGCTCTTACAGGAACATATCTACTTTATTATTGGGTAAGGATCTCACATGTATACTAATAATAGTCAAATTAAAGTTTGCTCATCATCTAAAAATTGTGTGATTCTTAGTACATGCTACTTCTTTCTCCGTGACTGACATCATCATTGCAGAAGTGGAAGGGAGACACACAGGGTTAATGTTCATTGTTTGTAAGATGTGTGTGTGTGTGTGTGTGTGTGTGTGTGTGTGTGTGTGTGTGTGTGTGTGTTATGGATTACTATAGCAAAAAAAAAAGATTGATCATCTGGTGGTCAACCTACTGATTGTGTACATTTCTGTGATTAGATAGTCTAGTTTTCTGGGGGAAAATACAAAAACAAAATGTTTATTCCCAAGGTTATACTTGAAGACTTCCAAGCATGGAATAAGCTACCAGAGCTTGTATACCACTGACATAGTCTTCATGAACTCAGGATCACCTCTGTGTTACAATGAGGTTTCAGAGGAAGACTTTTGTGGAGGTTCTGAAATAAATTGCTCCATTTTGTGGAGGAGCAGTCCAAACCAATTTTTGCATATGCACAGTTTTGTTGTCTTGGAAATTTAAGAAGGTTCTATTTTCATTTATTTATTGTCTTAATTGATTAACAAGTTGTTACAGTAATTAAGGTGGGACTTTTTTACTGTTTTCTTTTTTGGAGCTCTTATTTAATCAGGAACCCTTGATGAGTCAGGCCTTTGTTTCTTTGGTGAAATCAGGAGTCTTTGATAACTTCCTTACCTCAAAGGAAATCATAGTTTATATGGGTTTGAGTCACATATTGTGATGTTTTTAGGTCACATGGGTTTGAGTCACACGTTGTGACACCCTTTGACCCTGAACAGGGCATATAAACTCCTGACTCTGGGCAAGCCAGTGTAACTGCTCCACTCCCCCCCACCCCTGGCTTTGCTAACTCAGACCCATTGGTTCTTTGGTAACTGTGAATTGTGATTTGGTCTGTTTATATTGTGTCTGTTTATAATTTGTTTGTATTTACTCTTAAGTTCAGGATGCTGGATTTTTCTCCTGAACTAAGTGAATGATATTCGTACATTGGATTAAAATGTGATTGTTAACCTCTTAAAGTTACTTTCCTTAGTAAAGGAGATCAAAAGAACCTGTGCTGGCAGCTCTTGTTGCTGGTCTTGTTGGGTCTTACACCTCGATAGCTTCTGCTAGCCAAATTGTTGCTACACATGTGTTTCAACTTGGGTGATCACTTCAAGGTTTCTTCTAAAAAGATCTTATGGATATGATAGGAAACATACCATCATATTAAAAATTTCTCATCTGGGGTAGTTAGCATCTTTTAAAAAAATGTTAACTTGATTCATAATGATTTTAATACATAGCATAATTATCCAGATTCATTTGTTAGGTTTAGTAACCTACTTAGCGCAGATCCATGTACAAAGCAATATTATAGGTTAGGTAATTCATCCACTTACTCTTTTCCTTTATCCATCTACCTAGCTATTTCCTGATTAATGGTATGTTTTTTGTTATTGACAGTGTACTTGCAAAATGAAATAGAATGCTGGGGCATTCACTTAAATAACATGTACAGGAAAATTTAATGTACCTAAAATATCTGGTAATTTGGATCAGAGTTTTTAAAACTTAATTTCTCATTTTAATTTCTTAAATTATCTACATGATATAAAATTTTAGGATGAAAACTAAAAGTAAAAATATTGTAAAGTATTCAGATAGTTGATTTAACACTGGATAGAAAAATATTTGAAAACACCTGGATGTTTGATGAAGTTTTGGGGATTTTATCCAAAAATATGGAATTTTGTAGACATATCCACAAAACTCATTAGTTTTAAATCTATGTGGAATCACTTCCATTATAGAATTTCAAAGAATAGGGGAAAAGCCATCTTTGATGTACAAGAATGGCCTTTGGTATGACCTAGAAGGGAACTGAGCCAAAGGACCTTAAAGCCTTCTAAGATGAACAGAATAAAACTTAGAGGGATAGGACAATTAGCCCTGGGCAGGAAGATCTTTCTAAGCAGAATGTTAAGATGACTCATTGATACACTGGGATCTAATTAAGCAACTGAAGCATGAGGGTGATATCATCAAAAATTGTACTACTGGTAGGGAAGCAATTATAAAAACTATTGCCATGGTCAAGTTCACTCATAATGAACACATGAATAAGACTTTCCGCATCAGCCATAGAAAGAAAATTCTTATTTGGGGCATTTTTTGTCAATAGTAACAAGCTAAGTTAATGATACCCAAATTTCCTTAGTGTAGAATGGAGAAAGGTCAAGATCTAAAATGACTTTATGACTCCAAATAAAATTTGCAGTCAAGCAAAGGTCCTGGTCACTTGGAAAATCTAGAAATTTCAGTCAACTAGGATGCAGCTTATGTAAGCAACAGTATTTTAAATACTTTAGAATCTGGTCTTCTTATGGCCCCTCTGCTTTGAATTTCCACAAGAAGGAAACAGAGGGATTTTTCAATACTCTCTACCTTGTGGCCCTAAACTACCTAAAAATAGTTCATCATCCTCCTCTTCCTCTTCAATCATCATCAATCATCACCACAGATAGCATTTATATAATATATTAAAGTTGACCTATTGTTTTACCTATGTTATCTTATTTGATCCTCACTACAACGCTGTAGGAAAGGGCTTTTGTTATCCCAGTTTTACAGATGGAGCAGCTGAGGCTCAAGAAGGTTACATGAATTGCTTAGGGTTGTAAAACTAGTAAATATATTACATTCCTCTATTATTCAAGGCTTTTCTTACAACACTTTCCATATGAATGCCCATCTCTAGTCAAGGCAGTCCCACTTATTGTCTCCTGAGAAACCTTTTCTAAGCATTCCAAAGTCAAATGATCTTTTTCCTCTTAGCTCTTCCAACATTTCTTGATTTGCCTGACCTTTTGACACTTGTGCTGCCTTATTTTGTGTGTGTGTGTGTGTGTGTGTGTGTGCATTTGCCTCATCTCACCAACTCTATAGTAATTTAAACCTTAAAACATTGACTAAATGAGTCATTATTTAAATTATTATTGGAGCCTAGGGACATATTTCCCCCTTTGTTGTATCACTCATAGTGTTATGGGCATACTAAATATGACATAAATATTAATTGATTGATTATAAATTTAAAAAAAAACTAGTGAAAATCAGGTAACCTGATAATCAGCATTGAACTGCTTGTCATTATTCTAACATAAGAGCCTTTTACATCTGTATTTAGCTGAATTGCACAAAGTACATCACAGATACCCACTTTGATTAGTGACTATTCTCTCCCTTTTTTTAAGGCTTCATCAAAGCATTTGTCTGATACTGATAAGAGTTTAATCCAGTTCTCATTTGTGTGTGTGTGTGTGTGTGTGTGCAGAATTTAATCATATTCATCTACACACAGTTTAATTCTCTGAGTTACCAGATCTCTTTGTCATAAAATCCCAGACCCAAAGAGAGAGCAGACCACCATCAATTCCTATTGTGAAGGGAACTGGATAATACTGAAGTGGCTCTCATTTTGAAGTCAATGGTTATTGGTGTGGAAGAGAAAGATCTTTCCTAGCCACTGACTTGTGGTCAAGGCAAGCACACGCTGTCAGGAACGTTGCTAGAGGGGGAAGGTTGAAGATGAGAAATACTGTTCTGCCCCTGACATTTTTGCTCATTTCGGAACAATGGCAACTAAGAATTGTTAGTAATCATACTGATAATTAGAACAGGATTATAAATATGGTGATAATGCAAAGCATTTGCAGAATACTTTTCTTCTAATAGTAACGACTACTTACTATTCCTGTCATGCCCACACCAAACCTCTAAGGGAGAAAGGCATCTGTCCATAAAGGAAAGAAAGCATTTAAAAAAAGTCAAACACTGATAATATAGGTACTTCAGGGTCTTTATATATAGACAAAATCAGAAAGATTAGTTTTGCTTTCTACCTTAAAGACTAATAAATTTGTATTTGATCAGTCCAGAAAGAAATATATTTTCATTAGAAATACATGAAGGCTGGATAATACCTGCTTAAAAATACATTTCTCTAGATTTCAGAGTTATACCCTAATATTTGTGGGTCCAAGGGATATTTATCTGTATATTTTTAATAGTAGAGTCAATCAGCAAGTATTTAATATGCTTTTGCTGGGTGCCAAGTACTCTGATAGACACAGAGGGTACAAAGACAATCAGTGAGATAATCCCTATTCATGAGGGAAAGTATACTCAGAAAGGAGGCAGGAAACCTGAGGTTATACTCATATCAGTGTGTTTTTTTGGGAAAAAAAATCATATATTCCCAAGTGCATAAGCAAGGAAGGAATCACCAGTTGGCTGGCCTCTCACACACACGGATATGCACACATAAATATACATGTACATATGTATGCATATGTACATAATATATACCTATATATGTATATAGACGTACATATGTAATATAATCCCAGAGGGAAGTCAGTCAAAAAGTATTTATTAAGCCCCATTCATGGGACAGTCACTGTGCTAAGTGCTAGGGAAACAAAAAAGATGCAAATTACAGTCCCTCCCTTCAAAGACCTCATCCTAATGGCAGAAACAAAATATATAAACAAATATGTACAAATAATCTGTATACAGGAAAAAACAGAAACAATTAAAAGAGGGCAGGCACTAGAATTAAAAGAGGTTGGAAAATGATTCCTGTGAAGATGATACTAGTTAGGACTTGAAGGAAACCAGGGAAGTCAGCAAGTAAAGATGAGAAGAGACCCTATCAGACATGGGGATAACCAGAAAACATATCTACAGCCAATAGATGGAGTTCTGAATTGTCTTGTTTGAAGAATATCAGGGCAGCCAATGTTCATGGACCAAAGAGTAAGTGGTAGGGGAGTAAGGTATAAGAATACTGGAAAAGTGTGTGTGTGTGTGTGTGTGTGTGTGTGTGTGTGTGTGTGTGCACGGCGGTGTGTTTGCATGGGTGAGTAGGGGGATTAGATTATGAAGGGCTGATATCAGCGAGATGATGATGTGACTTGCAATTGACTCTGATTTGAGTGAGGATGGCCTATGCAAGGTCACTAGCCTCACATTCTCCTCCAGAGCCACCTGGGTCCAGTGTCCAGATATTCATCAGGACAACTGGAGATGGCCCAGGATGCAATAGGAGACCCTGGCCTTTCTAAGCTAAGTTCTTTTCAGGTTCTCACTTTGACTGAGGTAATAGCCATTCAATGAATAGGCCTCTTTAAGAAGTGAGTCAAAGGATGGCCCATTTAATTAAAAAAAACAATCAAACTGGGAGGGGAAGACCCTCAGGGTTGCTGGCCAAAAGAAAAACAGTTACTATTTATATTCACTTTGAGATAGGAGGGCAGGGACCTATTGTTGTCCAATCTTTGGGCTCCAGAGTTTAAGGTTTGGTCATTGAGAAAGAAATCTAGACAGTAATCCCCAAGTTAAGGAGGCAGCTTTTAGCCATCAAAATGGTAAAGGGACAGGATAGGAAAGAAAAAGAGAGGAGAGAAGAAGGGAAGGGAGGGGAAGAAAAGGGAGATCATCATCATCAGGGAGATGATGACATGACTTGCAGTTGACTATGATTTGAATGAGGGAGGGCTGTGCAAAGTGACTAGCCTCACTTTCTCCTTCAGAGCCTTGAGGTCAAAGGAAAGGTTACTCCTCCTTACTATGGAGGCTTTCCATGATTGGGATGAGAACAGACAGTTAGCGGGAGATGAAATTTGGCTTGTGCTGTTACAGATGGAAGTTGCCTCTAACAGCCTTCCCTCTGGAGATATGTGGAACATAAAATGGAAGTTTAGTGATTAGAGGAAAATTTCACACCTTTCAGTAGAACTGCTTGTTGTCCTATCCCATGTGCAGAACAGCACAGGTAATGTGGGAAGATTGATCTCTAGGCTGGGGGGTTGGCAAGGTTGTGGGGTAGTGGAAAACACTGAGGCTTGAGAAGTCATTGGGCTGTTAATATGTGGACCTAAGAAGAGAGTTTTGAATAGGTTAAGAACAGAGGCAAAGTGGAGTTTCTTGAATAATCTTTTGAGCATAAGATGAAAAAAGGAGGACTTTCCATAAATTCCTAAAAAAATCTATTACATACCTATTACATAATTCAATAGAAAGGCCACATCTATATATGTAAAGGGAAAAATCTAGGTAACTTCTTAGAGAATTCTGACTAAAGTACAACTGTAGTTTGCCAATCAATATAGATATGCCATTTATTCTTGTTCTAATTGGTTATTTGCTTCAATCTTTCATTCATGGTACGTACATATGACATATGTGGGGGAGGGTAGAGGTGTCCAGACTCACCCACAGTAGTGGCAATAATAGTGGTTTTTACTCTATTTCTTTCCTAGCAATGGGGACAAAGATCCCAGAGGAGATAAGCTAGGAATAAGCAAGCAATTGCTTGATTGAATTCTCTACGAATAGTTTGAACAAATATTTAACCTGAAAAATAAAATAATGATAGAATATTTGTCTTCCTTGTCCTCCCATCTCTCATGCTAGTATCCCCAATCCTAGTGGCCCTAGTTCCCTGTCTACCTTCCAGCTATATACAGATCTTGTTCTAAGGGAGTTGTTATCCAATTAAAGTATTTGCTGATTAGATTAGGTTTAAGGTATTTCCCCTCCCAAGTGTATTTGCATTTTAATAGGGAAATGAGTGAAATGTCTTCAAAACCAAAATAAATCTATCTTCCAAAGTAAAATTTCCTATTTTGGTGACATAAAAGAAGAGGAATTTTGGAGTGGGGGGGGTGGGGAGAGACACTGTCTTCCTGATGCTCTTGAAATCATATTTTTTTTAAAAAGTCACAAATTTCACCTATTGGTAAGATCAACCCTTCTTGCAAATTATTATAGAAGTAGAAAAAGGATATGGGCCTACCGTCATCTGGTAAGGGTGACTAGAAGAATATGTTAATATTGTGGAAAGAGTGCTAAATTTCAGTAAGAGCACTTGGCACCAAATCCTGCCTCCCACACTTTTATGGCCTATCTGACCATTTAACCTCTCAGATGCCCACTTTCCTCATCCATATAATGGAGGTAATAATATTTCAGTAGGCTATTGTGAAGAAATGCTTTATAAATTTAAAAGCTGTATATAAATATGAGCTACTGTTTTATTAACTTGATAGCCACCCCCTCTAATCTCTAATATCTCTATTGAGGTTACCATCATTCTCCCTGTGACCCAGATCATTAACTCTAGAGTCATTCCTTATTCTTTCTTGACCATCACTCAGCATATTCAACTAGTTTTCAAATCCTGTTGTTTCTGTCATCACAGATTTCTTATATCTGAGTAGGTCTCTTTATTCAAACGCCCATCAACTTTGTTTAGAAGCTCCTTACATCTTATTTGGAATTTGCTATAAGTTTGTAATTGACCTCTCTGCTTCTGGTCTTTCTATTGCTATGTCCATCCACCACTTAGCTGGCAAAATTATAAATCATAGAATTTGACTATGGCACTAAGATCAAATGATATAATCATTGTAAACACTTGATACACAGTGCCTTTCACATATTGAGTGTTATACGTAAATGTTAGTTATTATTATTGTTATTATTATTACCATTGTCATGGTCAAAGACAATGATTTTTTCTGTATTTCCTCTAAGATAAACAAACTCCTTAGCTCTGTCTTTAATTCCTATATAATTGTGGCATCTAGCTACTTCTCCAACATTATTTAATATTACTCATCTTTTTAAAAAATACTTTATTTTTTCCAATTATGTGTAAAACTAACTTAACATTCATTTCTTAAAATTTTGAGTTCCAAATTTTTTCTCTCCCTCCCTCCCATCCTCTCTTCTTGAGAAGGCAAGCAATTTGATGAATGTTATATATGAAGGTGGCACAGTGGACAAAATGCTAGGCCTGAAGTCAGGAAGACTCATCCTTGTGAGTTCAAATCCAACCTCAGATACTTTCTAGGTATATGAGCTTGGGCAAGTCACTTAACCCTGTTCGTCTTGGTTCCCCAACTGTAAAATGAGCTGGAGAAGGAATGGCAAACCACTCTAGTATCTTTGCCAAGAAAACTCCAAATGGGGTCACATAGAATTAGACATGACTGAAAAACGACTGAACAACAACACAAAACTGTGCAGTCATATAAAACACATTTCCATACTGGTCATGAAAAAACACAGACAGCTCAATCCCCACCCCCACAGCTCCAGCCCCACCCCCACCCCCCAAAAAAAGAAAAATAAAGGAAATTTTAAAAGTATGCTTCAATCTGCATTCAGATTCCATAGTTCTTTCTCTGGACCTGAATACCATCTTTCATCATGAGTCCTTTAGAACAGTCTTGCATCGTTTTATTGCCGAGAATAGCTAAGTTATTTACAATTGGTTATTGTACAATATTATTGTTACTGTGTTCACTGTTCTTCTGGTTCTGCTCACTTTACTCTGCATCAGTTCATGTAAGTCTTTCTAGGTTTTACTGAAAGCATCCTACTCATCATTTCATTATAACGCAACAGTATTCCATCACAATCATATACCACAACTTATTCAGTCATTCCCAATTGATGAACATCCCTTCAATTTCCAATTCTTTGCTACCAAAAAAAGGTATTCTAAATATTTTTGTACATATAGGCAGTGGTGGGATTCAGCTGGTTTGCAGTGCTTTGGTAGAACTGGTACCTAATTTTAAGTTGAGTTCAGGAAACTGGTTGTTGGGGGGGGCCTGTGCCCCCCACATCAGTGGCGGGGGAGGCACTTCAGCTTAGTTCCGTGGAGAACTGGTTGTTAATTCATTCGAAGCTCACCACTGCATATAGGTACTTTTCCCTGATTTTTAAAAAACATTTCTTTGAGATATAGGTCTAGTAATTGTATTACTGGGTCAAAGGGTATACACAATTTTATAGCCCTTTTGGCGCAGGTCCAAATTGATCTCCAGAATGGTTAGATCAGTTCACAACTCCACCAACAGAGTTTCAGTGACCTAATTTTTACATATCTCTCCAACATTTGTCATTTTCACTTTCTGTCATGTCAGCCAATCTGAAGAATTGCTTTAATTTGCATTTCTCTAATTAATAGTGATATAGAATATTGTTATCTTCTGTTTATGTTTTCACCTTCCCTGTCAACATAGTAACTTTCTATGGCCAAGTTCTTTTTTATTGTTATTGTTTACTCTTTTTCCCAGCCTATTTCTTAATTTTTAATGTTTTATTTGAAGTTGGTAACTGTTCTTAAGGTGGATGGGACACTGTCTCAAGTTTCAAGTTTTTTATGTTGCTGTTTTCAGAGCTAGTTTGGAGTTTATATCATATAATTAAGATTTTCTTTTTCTTTTTCACTATCTTGCTTGTTAATTGTGTTCTGGACCAGAACTTCAAAATCTGGGGCTGTCCATTAGCTGAGCACAACATGTTAACAATCAAATGCATCTGAACTAGAAGCCATTCGACAAGTAGAAATCCTTCCTGATTATATATTCTTTTTTTCTTTTATTAATTAATTTGCTTTTAGCTTTCAACCTTCACTTCCATAAGATTTTGAGTTGCAAATTTTCACCCCATCTCTCCCATCACCTCACCCCAAGACAGCACATATTCTGCTTACCCCATCCCCCAATCTATCTCTCACCCATTTTATTTTTTAGATATCGTCCCTTCATATTCAACTCACCCTGTGCCTTGTCTCTGTCTCTCTGTCTCTCTCTTTATGTACATATATATACGTGTGTGTGTGTGTATGTATACATATGTATGTATACACACACATATACATACATATATACATATTTTCCCTATGAAGGATTATACTCAGTTTTGCTGGGTAGGTAATTCTTTGTTTTAATCCTAGCTCCTTTGACCTCCAGAATATCATATTGCCAGCCCTCTGATCCCTTAATGTAGAAGCTGTTAAATCTTGTGTTATCCTGATTGTGTTTCCATAATACTCAAATTGTATCTTTCTGGCTGCTTGCAATATTTTCTCCTAGACCTGGGAATTCTGGAATTTGGCTACGATATTCTTGGGAGTTTTCTTTTTTGGATCTCTTTCAGGAAGTGATCAGTGGATTCTTTCAGTTTCTATTTTACCCTCTGGTTCTAGAATATTAGGGCAGTTTTCCTTGATAATTTCTTGAAAGAAATTATCCAGGTTCTTTTTTTGATCATGGCTTTCAGGTAGTCCAATAATTTTTAAATTATCTCTCCTGGATCTATTTTCCAGGTCAGTTGTTTTTTCCAATGAGATATTTCACATTGTCTTCTATTTTTTCCATAATTTCTTGATTTCTTATAAAGTTATTAGCTACCATATACTCCATTCTAATTTTTGAGGAATTATTTTCCTCAGTGAGCTTCTGAATCTCCTTTTCCATTTGGCCAATTCTGCTTTTTAAGGCATTCTTCTCCTCATTGGTTTTTTGGAGGTCTTTTGCCATTTGAGTTAGTGTATTTTTTAAGGTGTTATTTTCTTCAGCATATTTTTTTGGTCTCCTTTATCAAGTTGTTGACTCCTCTTTCATGATTTTCCTGCATTACTCTCTTTTCTCTTTACAATTGTCCTCTACTTCTCTTTCTTGATTTTCAAAATCCTTTTTGAGCCCTTCCATGGTCTGTGACCAGTTTATATTTTTCTTGGAGGCTTTGGATGTGATGTAGGAGCTTTGACTTTATTGTTTTCTTCTGGTTGTATGTTTTGATTTTCCTTGTCACTGAAGTAAGATTCCATAGTTTAAGTCTTTTTTTTTTACCTAGTTCACTCATTTCCCAGCCAATTACTTGACTTTTTTACTCTTTGTTAAGGTAGGACTCTGCTTCCAATGTGGAGGATCTACTGTCTTAAGCTTCAGGGGTTTTGTGTAGCTGTTTTCAGAGGTGCTTCTAGGGACCTCTAAATTTTCAATTCTTCTGAGGTGGTATGATCAAAGGAGGAGTGTTATGCCTCTTCTGGCCTGTGCTCTGGAATGTGAGTGACCATAAGCACTCTTTTCTGCCTTGGAATTGTGAGGAGGATTCCCTCTCCACCTCAGCCTCAAGGTCCATCATGCCAGTGCTCACGCTCACCCCAGGACCACCGCCCAGGACTGCAACCCAGATCCAAGCACATGCAAAGCAAAAGAATCTTGTCTCAGAGCCAGCAAAGACTTCCCTGCAATCCCCCTCTGATCAACTGCTTGATTCCCCCCCCCCATCTGTGGACCAAGAGCTCCAGAAGCAGTTGTTGCTGCTGCTGCTGTGCCTTCACAGCCCCAGGGCTGGGGCTGGACTACACTCCTCTCTCACTGAGGTCCAACAGACCTTTCCTACTAACCTTCTAAGTTGTCTTTGGAGTTTGTGGGTTAAGAAGTCTGGAAACCACCACAGCTGCCAATGCTTCTGTGCCCTGAGCCCTGCTCCAGGTTTGCTGGGGCCCCAGTCTGTGTTGGTGTGGCCCATGCTAGACTGTGTTCCACTTCCAGCCTGGGGCAGCAGACCTTTCCTGTCAACCTTCCAGGTTTTCTTGTCTGGAAATTTGTTTCAGTCTGTCTTTTGTGGATTTTGCAACTGTAGTATTTGTTTAGAGTAATTTTTTATAGGTATTTTGAGGTTGTTTGAGGAAGAGCTCAAGCAAGTCCCTGTTTTTACTCTGCCATCTTGGATGGCACCCTGGATTATATGTGTCAGGCACTGTGCTAAGAACTTTACCAATACTATCTTATTTGAGTCTCACAACCATGAGAGATAAGTGCTATTGTTATCCCCAGAGATTGTGACTTATTATCAGAGTTTAAGTGACTTGTCCAGAGTCCCAGCTATTAAGTGTCTGATTTCTGATTTGAAATCAGGTCTTCATGACTCCAGGCTTAGCAGTAAATTCACTTTAACAACTCTATTTCTGGTTATTGGATGTGACATGGATGAAGGCCCAGCAAAAGATGCTAAAGAACAGTCAGACCTACAGGAAGAGAGTCAAGAGAGCAATGTCATAAAAACAGACAGGAGAGAGTACATATGAGGAGCACGTGGTCAGCAACATGAAAGCTACAGTGAAGGCAAGGAAGATTATGAGTGAGAAAGGATAATTAGATTTGGAAATTGTAAACAATCATTGAAAACTAGGAGAATACTAAGTTGAATAATAAGATCAAAAGCCAGGAAGCAGAAGGTTTACATAAAAGTAAGAGGAGAAGAATTAGAGACACCAATTGCAGATGACTTTTTGCAAGGATTTAGCTGAGAAGGAGAAGAGGAAAATGACTGAGATAATTACAATATAATTTTATTTCAACTCCACTCCCACATTCCTTTCATGTAGTCAATGAAGCAAGTAGTTTTGTTTTGTTTTTTAAATTCCCTTGCTTTCTCCATAATCCAACAAATGTTGTCAATTTGGTCTTTAGTTTCTCTGCCTCTTAGAAAACCAGTTTGTTCTTCTGGTAATTCCTGGTTCACACTGAACTTGGTACATTGAATCCTAGCTTGCAGAATCTTAAGCACAACCTTGCTGGCACATGAAATAAGTGCAATTGTTCAGGCATTTGAACATTCCTTGGCATTGCCCTTCATTAGGATTGGGACATAAAATGATGTTTTCCAATCCGGCAGCCACTGTTTCCTATGTTTGCTAGCATGGTGAGTGCAACATTGACAACATCATCTTTTCAGATTTTAAATTGTTCAGCTGAAATTTCATCACATCCACTAGCCTTATTGTTATCAGTGCTTTTCAAATCTCACTTTACTTTATTCTCAATGAGGTCTGGCTATAGATCAGTAACCACACTATCGTGTGGTTATCAGTGATGTTAAGATTTTTCTTGGATAGTTCTTTTGTGTATTCTTGTCACCTTTTTTTAAAATCTCTTCTGCTCCCATTAAATCCCTTCCATTTTGTCTTGTATCCTACCCATTTTTTTGCATTAAACTTTCCCTTGATACCTCTAATTTTCTTAAAGATATCTCTTGTTTTTCCTATTCTACTATTTCTTTCTATTTCTTTGCATTGCTCATTTAAGAAAACAATTTTTAAATCTCTCCTTGTTTTCATTTGGAATTCTTCATTTATTAGGGTATATCTTACCCCTTTTTCCTTTCCCTTTTGCTTTCCTTCTTTCCTTAGCTACTTGTAAAGTCTTATCAGATACCCATTTTGCTTTCTTTCTCTCCTTTTTCTTTGGAGGGATTTTTGTTGATGCCTCCTATATAAAACTGTGAAACTTCTTCAGGTACTCTACCAGGTCTATTCCCTTCAGTCTATTCATGACTTTCACTTCATATTCATCAGGGATGTTATTTAGGTTGTAACCATAGGGTCTGGTTGGTTTTCCTACCTTCTTCAATTTAAGTCTGAATTTTACAATA
The DNA here is from genome assembly GCF_011100635.1 of Trichosurus vulpecula. Taxonomy (NCBI): domain Eukaryota; kingdom Metazoa; phylum Chordata; class Mammalia; order Diprotodontia; family Phalangeridae; genus Trichosurus; species Trichosurus vulpecula. The sequence continues at coordinate 315,842,308 of NC_050576.1, read as the reverse complement.
AGAAGGTCTTTATCTGAGCCACAGTCAGCTCCAGGGCTTGTTTTAACTGACTGTATAGAGCTTCTTCATCTTTAGTCACAGAGCATATAATCAATCTGATTTGAAAATTGACCCTCTAGTGATATCCATGTATGGAGACATATCTTGGATTTTAGAAAAAGAGTGTTTGCAATGACCAGCAAGTTATCCCGACAAAACCCTGTTAGTCTCTGTCCTGCTTCATTTTGTACTCCAAAGCCAATCTTGCCTACTATTCCAATTATCTTTTGATTTCCTGATTTAGCTTTCCAATACCCTTTGATGAACATGACTTCTTTGGGGGGGGGCGGGTGGAGTGTTATTTCTAGAAGATGTCTTCATAGAACTGATCAACGTTGGCCTCTTTAGTATCAGTGGTTGGAGCATAGACTTGTATTACTGTAATGTTGATCAATTTCCCTTGGATTCAGACAAATATCATTCTGTCATTTTGATATTATACCTCAGTACTGCTTTTCTTACCCATTTATTGCCTATGAGGGCTATTCTATTTCTTCTAAAGGACTCTTGTCCACAATAGTATATGTAGTGGTTACCTGAACTCACCTATTACCATCCATTTAAGTTCACTGACACCCAAGATGTCAATGTATAACATTTCCATCTCCTGTTTGACTACATCCAACTTACCTTGGTTCATAGATCTTACATTCCAAGTTCCTACATAATACTGATCTTCACAGCATCAGACTTTCCTTTCTTCACTGCAAATGTCTACAGCTAAGGTTCCTTTTGGCTTTGGCCCAGCCACTTCATTAGTATGAGAGCTACTTATAATTGTCCTCTACTCTTCCCTACTGTCCTATTGGACATCTTCTAACCTGAGGAGTTCATTTTCCAATGTCTTCTCCTATCATTTTAATACTTTCCATGGGATTTTCTTGGTAAAGATATTGAGATAGTTTGCCATTTTCTTCTTCAGTGGATCACCTTTTGTCGAAACTCTCCAGTATGACCTGTCTGTATTGGGTAATCCTATACAGCAAAGCTCATAGTTTCATTGAGCTATGCAAGCTCCTCTGCCACAAGAAGGCAGTGATCCAGAAGGGAACAAAATGCCTATGATAATGCAAACTAAAATAACAATATATATGATCTCAGATTAATCGCAATGACCAACTTGGTTTAAGAGAAAAACAAGATAAACAGTATAGCTTTTATCTCATTCTTTTTTTTTTTTTTTGATTTTGAGGAGGGAATATATTTGGAGAAGGAGGCAGTGTTAATATTAGGAAATGATTCTCCAATAAAAATAGAATTTAAAAAGTTATTAGACAGGAAAATAATTGATTGATTACAATTGGTTTTCTTTTTTTTCCTTACTCACTCTTGAAGCCCTTTTCACTACAAACTCTCTCCTTTTTAGATACTTTGTCATATGTTGGTTGTCATGAGACTACATTCTCATTTTACTCTCTTTCTCTGGCTCCTTATCCTCTTCCCACCTATTAAATGTGAATTTTTCCCCCCAGATTCTGTTCTTGAATATCTTTCCTTTCTATATATTCTCGTTTCCTTCTTTTTCTTTCCTCTCTTTTCCTTTATCTTTCTGCTTTTCTATTTTTCTTCTTCTTTCCCTCCCTTCTTCTCTTCCTCCTCTTCTTCCCTTTCCTTTCCTTTCCTTCCTTTCCTTTCCTTTCCTTTCCTTTCCTTTCCTTTCCTTTCCTTTCCTTTCCTTTCCTTTCCTTTCCTTTCCTTTCCTTTCCTTTCCTTTCCTTTCCTTTCCTTTCCTTTCCTTTCCTTTCCTTTCCTTTCCTTTCCTTTCCTTTCCTTTCCTTTCCTTTCCTTTCCTTTCCTTTCCTTTCCTTTCCTTTCCTTCCTTCCCTTCCCTTCCCTTCCCTTCCCTTCCCTTCCCTTCCCTTCCCTTCCCTTCCCTTCCCTTCCCTCCTTCCTTCCTTTCTTCTTTCTTTCTTTCCTTCTTTCTTTCCATATCACTTTCCAAAATTTCAGTATTGACTTGCAGTATTGACTTTAACCTAAAATATCACAAGTTCAAAAATGAACTTACAATATTCCCCTAAACTTTTCCCTGCTCCAAAGTATCTTTAAGTCGCTCAAGATAAAATTCTTGAAATTATATTTAAGTATTACATCTTTTTTTTCTTCCTCTCTGCTATTGAATCCACTACCAAGTCCTTTTGCTTTTAAGCTTATGATATCTGTCTTAATATGCCTTTAATTTTCACTTCCACTGTAACCATTCTAGTTCAATATTTCATCTCTTCTGTCCTAGACTATTGCATAAGCCTTCTGACTTTTCTTCCTTCTTCTACCTTATATCTCTTTGATTTACCCTCCACATTGCCATTCAAATATGTTTCCAAGACATTGCTCTTTTCACATCATTCCTATAGAAAAAGAAAAAACATCATCCAAAGAGAACAGTTAGTTCATTAGTTATTATGGTAATGTTCAAGATGACAACTTAAAAAAAGGCACATTTTTAAATACTTTTTAATATTCCTGATGAGGTATTCTATGCTCATCTAGCCATTTCTTTGTAATTTATGCTTTTTAACAAATGGTAGTTAATAGGATCTAGTGGCTCCCTATTCTCAAGCCAAATAAGATATAAATTACTTGTTAATGTTCACTACTTCTATAAGCCCCTACCCAGCCATATTTAATACTACTTTCTTTCCCCATTGGATTGCTTCCCCTTTCCCACTGTCATTCTACCTGTAATTGTCCCTATGATCTGACTTCCTCACGGGCTCTTTTGTATGATAGCCATTGCTGTACATGTTGTGTTGCTATGATATTTTTGAGAATGATATTTGTCGTATTTATATTTCATTTATATTCTCCATACCTAGTGTAATACAGTGCCCTTTATGTAGAAGGCCCTCAAGAACTATTAATTTAATTGAATTGAGTCAGTGATAATTTTAGCTAGAACCCAGATCTACAGACTAAAAGTCCCATGCTCTGTTAGAGCTTACATTTCCCACAATATAATATTATTGTTATTACCTAACAAATTATAGACCCAAAATGTTTATTTTGAGTTTAGGTTATTGAAAATTTTAATGACATTAGATAGATGCTATACTTGTATTTACCTTGTTCCCACAAAATCAATTACTTGCACAGGAGTAAAGAAAGGAAGGTGATCTAATTTAGGGATATGAAACTTAAAAAGTTCTGGCTTCTTAGTGTTATCCAAGAAAAACAACATAATGAGATAGATTTTCTCCACCACAGGGGAGACAGATATACAAACAAGGGACTGAGCAAAAAGAACTCAAAGAATCATAGAATTTCAGACCTGGAAAATTCCTTAGAGATGTTGTTGTCCATCCTCCTTTCTTTAATAGATTAGTTAATTGAGCTAGAAAAGATATCAGGTGACTTTTAACTGGCTCACGTGGTTAGTGACTAGGACTAATACCAGGTCACCTCATTCTCACTCCAATAACTTTATCCATATACTGTACCATGTTGATTTTCGTAACTCGTAGCATATATCCAGCAGAGAGATCACTCTGTACTCTCCTGGTGTAGGGATTTATGAAGGGAGATGATTGGGGTACTATCAAGAAGGATACCCAGGGAATACAATTTAAACTCCATTTTGCTTGGCACCTTTTGTCATATGACTTCCCTTCATTACCTCTGCACTGTGGTAAAATTGGACAAGCATATCTTTATTTACACATGGACACACACACACACACATACACACACACACACATACATACGGAGCTCATCTCTGGCTTCTCTTATTTTTTTTTGATGAATGAATGAAATAAATGAAAGGAAGGAAAGTACATTAGTTTCCCAAAGGCACTATTACGAATTCCTACATAAGCTTCCTCATGACATCATCAAAGAGGTCAGATGCTTTTACAGGTCATGCTCCTCCCCCTCTTTTCTTCTTCTCTGTCAGCCCAAGGACTTGTTTGCAGACTTACCCTTTTTGTTTTTTATTTGTTTGTTTTTGTCTAGTTAAGTAGTTGCCACTATACCTTCTTTACTGAGTCTTGCCTTTAGAAACTCCTACCCTATTTGTCCCAGATTTTTAATGTATCTCTCTTTTAGGTTTTAAAAGGTTCTGTTTTGTCTTAAGAGCCTTCACTGGTACCATGCATAGACTGATACAGCCACTTTTGCCCCACCCCGCCCCTATCCCTAGCCTGTCTTCAGGCCAACATATCCCAATGGTACCAATGCCTTTGCCTCTATTCTGGGGCCAAATTTCCCCTATAGTCTTCTTGGCTTACCTGTGCCAAACTATAGTCATACTGGCCATGTCAGGCCATGAGTACCAGAGACATGCACTATACAGGTCACCAGAAATACTTGATTTATTTGTTCCCCTCCTGAGCAACAGTATTATTTACTCTGTTTCTCTACTCTGCTACACTCCACTGCCACCCTATAATCCAAATGAGATTGCTTCATGTGCTAGAATTCCTAGTTATGATTATGTCTATTTTTGAGAGTCCCTCAGTTCCCAGAAAAAAAATCTGCTGCACAGTTTTAGCTCTTCTCAGAATCTGGTAAGACACTGAATTAAATTTAAATCAATAACTATTTATCCAATTTTATTATACATAAATAAATGTATGTGATTTATATATGCGTGTGTATATATATGTATGTGATGTATGTATATATGTGTGTATATATATGTTTATATATGTGTGTGTATGTGTATACATATGTGTGTGTGTGTGTGGTTCAATCTCTTCCAAAGAAGTCATAATCTAGAGGAGATCTGTGAAATGTGCAAAAAATGTGATTCAAAAGAAAGTGTGATTTAAATGAAACAGAAATCAAGACAAAGTTCCTTAGAAAATTTTGTGGAAGGAAAGAGTACTTGCAGATGAAGGAACTAGACAAGACTTCATGGAGGAGGCAAGGTACCATCTAAGTCTTGAAGGAAGAGAGAAGCATAGATAGAAATGAGGAAGGCTTATTTTTTATCTATGAAGAAGGTCTTTCATAAATGCATGGAGAAGGGAGATGTGTATATGGACTAGTTAATAGTTTATCATGACCAGAATGTAGAATGTATTAAGAAGTGTAGTATGAAAAGGGAAAAAGGTATATTAAAGAAATAGTAAAGCTGATATGAGGAGTTGGCACTTCATCTACATACAGTCTATGAAGGTTTTAGGGCAGGGCCTTAACTGTCTGTTGGCAAACTAGACATAGGGATTGTGCTGACGCTGAAATGCTTGAATCACTTGTGGAAAGAGCTGAGAGGATCGACAAATTTCACAGGTGCACCTAACAAGATAACTTTCATACAACAATAGTGCAACTTGAAAAAAATGTTTGTCAAATGGAAGATTGAATGAGCCTCATGTGTGATAATGGCTCAGATCTTCCTCAGGTATCTTTTTATGACAATCTTCAAATGGCAACTTATGCCGACTTTTCCCCAAACTCCAGGAGAGTGACTTATTTTAAAATATAGATTGTCATTTGAAAAATATTTTACACAGACTATTCATATAGCAATGCATTGAACATGGTAGGCATGTAAATGATTCTTGAATGAATAAATGCTGAATATAGAAATACTTCTTATGAGGAAAGTGATTAAAAATATGATTTTTTTTGCCAAAGAAAATATTTTTTAACTTTTATTAAGTAGTTAATTGCTAAAAATTATTTCCCAATAAGACAAAATATTTAGAACCTATTGGTAATGTCTATTATGCTTTAAAATATCTTTTACCAAGTCATACAGTTTTTGGTAAATCCTAAATCTTCTGGTTAGAAATAAACACAAACATGGGAATAATTATGGCATCTATTCCACAACATATAAATATGCAAGTTATATAATATTGTTTCCCTGCTATATAGGTTGTCTCCAATGGATATGAACTACCTGAGAGAAGAGACTGTCCTACTTTTCTATTTATGTCCCCAGAATCTAGTACAGTGACTTGCAATAATAAATGCTTAGTAAATCCTTTTTCATTCTTTCATTCATTCATTCATTCATTCATCTACCCATCAATCCATTCAGACCAGTGTATCACAGTGTAAGAGCACTGGAATTAAATTCAGAAAGCCTGGGATTAACTCCAGCCTTTTGAAACTTATATGAACATCGTGAAGTCATTCAACCTCCCTCTATCAGCTTCAGTTTAATCTTGTGTAAAATAGGGATAATAATACCCATAATACTTGATTGTTGAGATTATTGTGAATATCAATTGATATAATAAATTTAGAGCTGGAAGAGACCATAGAGGTCACATAACCCTGGTCTTCTATTCAGGAAGCCCTGTATTCAAAGGTCCTGCTGCAGACACTTACAAATTGAGAGATTCTGGGCAAGCCACAGGTTTCTCATCTACAAAGTAAGAGATTTAGAATTGATGGCTTTTGAGATCCCTCTTAGCTCCTTCATTTTACAAATTAAGAAACTGAGTCCCAGAAAGGTTCAGTGATTTGCCTTAGGTCATGTAGTTAGTAAGTGCCTGAGATGGTACTGGAGCTCTAGTCTGAAGAAAGTAATTTGTGCATTGATGTGGTCAGATGAAGGCAAAGCATGGAAGAATTACCATATCCATAGTCCTGGATATTTTTCCTCTTAATGCAGTCTAAGCTTGCATTAATTTTCCTGACTAATGTATTAATGTAACACTTTTGAGTCATATTGACCTTACAGTCCATAAAAGGGGGATTTAAAAAAAAAAACATTTGCCTTACCATGCCATTTCAATGGTATGAAGTTGAGCAATCAAGTTGTGAAATTCATTTTTTTAACACTGGGGTAATATTTGTATGTATATCCATATGAAAGATCTGCAATAGATAATCTTAGATAGATAGATAGATAGACAGACAGATAGAAAGATATGGCATTCCAACTAACTGTTTTTGCCTTTCTTTGTCTCCCCAGTTCTCATCATAATGCTTGCACACAGTAAACTCTTAGTTTTTTTGTTTTGCCTCTCTGACAATATAGCTTTCTGCTTTCTCTATGAATGCATTGGTAGAACAGAAAGCCCAGCTAGGAAATAGCTTCTCGAGATTCACACACAATAAAACTATGCTTTGAATAGTCAGCACCCTGAAACTTAATTTGGGGCAACATCACCCTCTTAATATATGGCAATACTATGCAAAGAAGACAGGTTCACATGTGTGATCTTGGGCAAATCATTATCTAGGCCCCAGTTTTTCCAAGTTTAAATTCTAAGTCTATGAGCCTATGATGATTAAGATCAGTCTTAATTCACTGGGAATTATGATCAATTTTTATTAGTTTTATTTTATTTTTTTAGGTTCATTAAATTTATTTTAATAATCACAAAACATTTCTTACAAATGAGAATTATATTCTGCATACTGCTCTGAATGAATACCAGGGACACATGAACTATTGATACTTTTCTCCCCTGTCTTACTCCTGCCCCTGCCTCCAAAAAAATTATGGTGACAACAAATGAAGGTGTTAACAATAGTTGAAAGAAGAGAAAAATTATATATACATACATATATATATATGTATTATATACACACATACACACATATATATATATATGTATATTTACCACCAACAATGAACAAAAATAAAATTCACTCTCTGCTGCTGCTGTTTCAAAATTTCAATGTTAGTTTTGTGCACCCTTCCTCCTGCTCCTGACTCTGTTTGTAAGGAACTAAAAGATTACATTTGGTGAACAGCAAAGATTTCTCTACAGCTCAACTTCAGAACACCTATGAAGAAGGGAAATGTTGGGTTTTTAAACAGAAGCAGATAAAAAAAAAACAAGATGTAGGACTCCTTCAGTTCTTCACCAGTCTTAGAAAAGCATTCCAGAATACTGTTTCACAGTACAAAAAAGAAAAAAAAAACTATATCTTACATCAATAGCCTTCAACATCTGCATATTGCTTCATACTGTTTTGCAGTAAATATTGTACATTCTGTATCTATTCCTGTGTCCTTTTAATGGCAATAATTTGATTTCAGATGCTTCCAAAGGCTCATCAATTTTTATTGATGCTCCAGATTCATGAAATATTTGTTTGCTTCACTGACCACTTTTGCCAATAACAGATTCAGCCAAATCTTTGGGAATAGTTAGTTGTGTTGTAATAATCGGTCCACCAAGATCATCATATAAGCCATGTTCCCCACCCCCCTGCCCCCACATAGAAATAATCATATTCAGAACCACCCTGGTGTCACATCTAGTATTTGGAAGGAATCCATGCATATATTGCAGAGTCCCAAGTTTCATCAGCACTGAAACCAACTATGCCATTGTAAAGATCACTGTTTCTTCCTTTTCTGTCATAAGTCATAGCATCTCTTCCTCTAGGTGGTAGTGGTGGAGGAAGAAGAAGATTATTAGTTTTAATATTAATAATTAAATTAATTAGTTTTGTTAGTTTCAAATGTCTTTATTAAATATCTTTATTAGTTTTAAATGTCTCTATTACTGATGTACTCAATACTCTATAGGCTAGAAAAGTGGGGAATTATTAATAATGAGGTTAACTGTTCTTCATAGTTGTGCTGGGTTTCCCTAATTATAGGGTTAGAGCTTTTGGGCCCAGAGGACCATGTTACTTAACCAATTCTGATGTGAAGAAAAGAATTAGACCGATATTTTATTTGTAATAGCACCAAAAAATTTCAAAAGTGGAGGGAAAATGGATATGAGGAGATATTTTTTTTCTTTTCACCTTGACCTTTCTATTTTATTTTTTTAACTTTGATTCACATCAAAGCAGCCAAACAGAAAGAGGTGAAACAATGAATATATAGGTAGTATTCCCAAACCCTGCCAGACACAGTTCTTTTTCAAGGAAATCAGCATCTTTGTAGAAGCAGTAACTAAGGTATCTCTAGGCTCATAGACTCATAGAATATTAGAATTTCAGCTCATTGAGCTCAACTTCTCATTTTACAGGTGAAGAAACTGAGGTCTAGGAGATGAAGTGGTCTACCAAAGATCTCAGATTTGAGAAGTTTCAGAGAGCCAGGTCTTATACCCTGATGTCTGGGCTGCTCATCCTGTGTTTGAATGAATAAAATTAATAAAAAGCATTTGCTAAAGAGGTTATTGTATACCAAGTAATGTGCTTTTTCTGTTATATTCCTTATTGTTACTCAGTATTTCTAGCTCACAAAAAACTCAATCAAACGTTTCCACCCCCCCAATATGTGCATTTGTCCAAAAAATGTTTATTATTATGGCTGCTTTTTATAAGGGTACAATGAAGACGATTTTGACAAAGAGGTAACTAATTCCACTTGGACAAAATTCAAACTTATAGAGTAAAATACCTTGCTTTATAAATGAAAAAATAATAATCTTTATTGCTTAATGTGGACTTATAGGCATATGCATTCAAATGTTTTTGAATGACAGAAAAGGAACAAATAAACATGAAGTAGATAATGAGCTGATGCATGTGGTTTCATCATATGTTTAGATATTTTATTTATAATCTATTGATTTAAATTCACAGTTAAAATACAAAACACATCAAACATTTATTTACATATATTCATATATTTATGGAATGTAATGAAAATCATTTTACAATCTGTAGGGTAACATTCTCTAAAGTGACTTCAGCTAAATAGTGTGCAGAAAAGCATGCAGGTCAAAACTTTGAAAAATAATCAACCTTACTTTTTTCATATTTACTTGCTGGAGAGGAAGAAGGCATGGGTAATGGAGTGATGATACCAAAAGAAAATGAACATACTTATATACTAGCTTTTTAGGTTATATCCTGCACAGTGAATGGTTCTTTCCCCAATTAAAATTAAACATGGATACGGGGGCCATCTAGAATGCGACAATGGCTGCCTTCACTTAGGTAATAACCAGAGATATATAGTTGTAGCCAGATGGTCCTTGTGGATAGATAGATAGATAGACAGACAGATTGATATAGATATATTGATATTGATATTCATTGTTTGATTAGCACATGATTTGTTCTGTTCCTCAGATCCTGTGCCCTCCTGCTATAGAAGATGTGAGAAGGCAAGTTATTCGTAAAACTTCTAGCTTTGGAAAAATGTCCAGGGTCACAAATAATCAGAAACAGTTACTAACTCCCTATCTCTATTTCCAAATGCTTTGCTTGCATAAGTTGGGTTCTGAGGTTAATGTAAGGTTATAAGCTGATTTAATATTACAGTTGCATTAAATGCATCAGTTTGACTTTGGCATCCTCGACCTTTCTATATTGAATCTACCTCTGTTTGCCAGAAACAGAGTCATATTGGTCCTTATGAATGCCTAAACTCACTTTCTTCACATAGAATTATAAGGATTTTAGTTAGGGGTCATCTAATCTTCACCAACCGTCACCCAAGAATGGATATTTTTCTGCACCATTTTCAACAAGGAATCATTCAACTTCTACTTAAAGATCTCCACTGATGACATATTCACAATCTTCCCCTTCCCACTCCAGCCCACCTCCTAGTAGTCACAGTTTTGGAAAACTGGAGCTGTCCTGCAATAGTAACTTTGCCCCATTGGGCAAAGGGAAGAAAAGAAAATAATATCATAGGGTTTTGAAGGCAGCTAATTCTTCTCTGTAACAGGCTAAATGCTCTCCTTCTTTCAACCATTGCCTATATAACATAGTTTCCTGGACTGTTATGATCCTGGTTTGTTATCTTCCTCTGGACATACTCCAGAACAATAACGTCCTTCCCAGAATGTGGTGCCCACAACTAAATATAATGCATTAGAAGTGATCTGATCAGGGCATAGTACTGAGGGATCACCACTTTTCTTGTTTTGGACATTACAAACTAGTAGTTTGTGAGGTATGCATAAGCCTTTCCTCTCTCTTGATTGTCTTCAGCATAATACAAACTAAGATGATTGGCTTAGAGATAGGGCTAGGCATATGAGTATGTACTGGCATATGAGAATGTACTTGTACATGTTATATTTATAAATATACATAAATATACATGTACATACAAAAACATGCATATAGATGTGTGTGTGTCTGTGTGTCTGTGTGTGTGTGTAATAGCAGAGCAGCTAGCTAGGTGGCACAGCGACCTGGTGTCAGGAAGACTCATCTTATTATCTTATTAGACAATTAATAGTTGTGTGATTCTGGATAAGTCATTTAACCCTGTTTGCCTCAGTTTCTTCATCTTTAAAATGAACTGGAGAAGGAAATGGCAAGTCACTGTAGTACCTTTGCCAAGGAAATCCCAAATGGGGTCATGGAGAGTCTGACATGACTAAAATGATTCAAGAACAACAACAAAATTTAACAACACGTTAAACATTTGATCAGGTATATGTTAATTCAGCAAACTGTCATTATGCATCCACTGTATGCAAGGCACTTTCCTGGGTTCTCTCAGATATAGAAAGATAAAAGAAAACAAATCTCTGACCTTGGGGAGCTTGCATTCTACCAGATTGCAAAAAAAAAAAAAAATACATAATTCTTTCATGTGCCTTGATTTTCTTTCTGCTTTTTGGGCAAATGAGTGTCCCTTCTGTTACATTCAAATGTGAGTTCATATTTATGCATGTATGTATATGTGTAAGTATGTATGTATGCATGTATGTAACCCAGTGGAGAGCTTCATGAAGAAAAGGAACTATGTTTTAGAACTTTCTTGCTTAGAGCATGTGAAAGTCTGGTGACACATATAAATCATGATAAAACACAACCTTCAGGATTCATCTCTTCTGCTTAGCTGTGCTTAGGATTTTATATTCAATATTGTGTTAACATACTCTGATATTTTGCCATGAGTAACTGGCGGTACTTCCTCCCTTGATACACACACCAATTATTTCTAACAGCATAAAGATTTCAGCTTTATATAGGTATAGAAATTATTACATCAAAATGTTTCAGGAAACACTGACAAAACTATTATAATCACAAGGCACAATTCTTTGCTAATAAAGGAAATCTAAAAAATTAATAAGAAAACATTTCACTTACTAGTAGGTCATGTTAAGTACTGTACATTGAATGTATTAAATATAAAAAGTAACATTAAAATAACATTAAGGATATGTCTTGAAATAACATAGCTAGAAGATTCTGATCTGGCAGTAAAATCAATCATTTATAGTCATTCCTAAGCAAGAAGGGACTCCCTTTGAAATCTTTGAGGAAGTTTTTGCTTTAAAGATTTATAGAATCAAGATCTGAATTAAACATCTTTAGTAAGCAGAATCTATGATTAGTGGGAGCATTTTATGTATTTGGCCACAGAGGCTCTAGGAAGACCATGCTTCATTATCAGTCCAGCAGTCTTAAAGCTTTACTTGTCTCCATTTTTATTGTTGTTTTGCTATTAGTGAAAAGAATCCATTAAGTTGACTTTCAATCTATATCAACTTTCTATCTGTCCAACACACAATGGAGAGAGTGATCTTTCACTGGTGCAAGTATGGATTTTGAAGCCATCTACCATCTCTTGCATGGGGGGGTGTGGAGGGTGGGCAACATTCATTTTCAGCAGACAGATAGGTCAAAGGAGTATAATTGTAGCATTAGGTGGATGCTATGGCAGGTGGGTCAGGAAAGTATAATCAAATCCAGGTACATAGGCATTTGACATAAGGGAAGTTTAGCAGCAAGTAATGGAAAGCCAATACTTTAATGGATGGTGTTATTTTCAATTAACTAGGAAGGGAGGTCAGGAATCATCTGGAAAGCAAAAGAGAGGCAGATACACATACACACCATATATATATACACACACCATATATATATATGTATATATGGTGTGTGTATATATACATATATATGTGTGTGTATATGTGTGTGTGTGTATATATATATAGATAGATAGATATAGATATATATAGATATATATATGGAGAGAGAGAGAGAGAGGGAGAGGAGAGAGATGCAGAGACAGAGAGAGGCAGAGAGAGCAGAAAGAGAGACAGAGAGAATCATAGACTGGGATACAATCACTATGGCTAAATTTTTTTGTATAGTCATGTGATTTTCTTTACAAATCCTCTGCTGCTTTGGAGTAGGAGTGAAGAAAGTAGATAGTGGAATTTAACGAGACCTGAAGGTTGTTAAGGTGGGTAGAAGCAGAAAATATTAGGGATGAAAAATTATAGAGTGCTAACAAGGGCATAATTAAAATGACTGATTGCAGGATTCAGGCCATGTAGAAAAGTAAGTGAAGCAGGAAACAGTGGTTGGACTGATTAAGGAGAGAGAGGAGTTGAGGTACTGGAGATCTCAGTGAAGTCAGGGAACAAATATTGTAGGAGGAAGTAGGTTGAAGAAGTGAAAAAATAGGTGATGTTGGTGAGAGGAGGATTTTTTAACTTTATTTTTAAATAACATTTTTGAGATTATTTCCTTTTTTTTTATTTCTTTCACTTCTCACTGACTCTTTCTTCCCCCCACCCACAATCAAACTTTTCCTTGTAACAAATAAGTATACTATAGTAAATATAGCTTAGTATAACAAATCACCCGTATGTTCATACCTCTAGTCTTCCACCTGCACTGAAAGGTGGTAGGATTTCTTAACAATCAATCTTTTGAAGTCATCATTGTCATCACATTGGCAAGAATTCAGAAGTCTTTCAATTTCAATTTACATTATCATGATCATCATTTAAATTGTTTTCCTGTTTCTTATTTTGCACACAGTAAGCATGCAGTAAATTCTTGTTGATTATTTTGCTCTGTATTAGCACCTACAAGCTTCTCAAATTTCTCCAAATTCTTCACATTTGTCATTTCACAACTTCCAATTTTGATAACATGGAAAAGGAAAATAGTAGGATTAAATGCCAGATATGCAAGTAGTAAAAAAGAATTTGAATATACACTATTAACTTTATTAGCTATGTGACCATGGTCAAGTTACTTAATGTTTCTAGTCTCAGTTTCTTCATCTTTAAAATGGGGTGATAGTATTAGTTTTACTATATACCTCACAGAGTAGGTGATTTTTTTTAACTTTCAGGTGCTTATAGAAACGTATTGTTTTCACCCTTTCCAGTGATGATGCACACTAAAGCGTTGTTTTGTTTGGGAGTAGCTGAAGTGTAGTGTAATCATCACTGAATTTAATGAGCAAGTATATCATGACATAGATAACTTTGAACAGGCTGATACTATATGTACAGATGATATGCTGGAGGACAGAGAAGAGATCCAGGCAGGCAGCAATATCCTGAAGCCAGCTCTAACCTTAAAAGATTGTTAAATTTACAAGTGAGTATTTGCATCTCAAAAATTGGCAATTGCTATAAATCCGGGCTTGAATTATCATTTTATTGATGGTCTGGGCTTAAGAAAGTGTTAATAATGTAGATTAAACTTTAAATAAATGTATAGACTAGAGAACTCAGTTCTTAAATGTTCACCAGCAGGAATCAGAGGGGTGTCTTGGCTTAATCAAGTGGTCAAGAGGAGATTGACACATAGTAGGAAAAATATTCAGATAGGGTATGATCCAAGGAAGATATATTCTCTGGGAAGAAGACACTGTGACTAGGGCCATAAAGTGGAGTGAGTATTTGGTGGTGTGTAAGATTTCCCATATTAGGCTAATGATAAATCAGAATAGACTGAAACGCAAGTGTTACCAAGGACTTCAAAGGCAAAGAAAAGACAGAACAATTGAAAATCCAGGCTAGAACCTCAGGAAACAACTTATTGCTAACACATTATAAGCTGTCCCAATAGCCGTCTGATTAAAAGCTTTGTTTGGTTGTTCCTATTTTTTCCAGTTATTGATCTGCTAGAGTATTACCAAAGAAGAGTACTGGGAAATGGTAATACACAGAATAGTATATATATACACACACACTATGAGGAGGCACAACAGAAGAAACCATCATGTCATCAAAGAACTTACATTTTAAAAGGAAGGCAATATGTGTATACGTACAATATACATGCATATATAAATAAATATACACATGTATAATTATTAATAATAATTTATTATAATAGCTGCAGCATAAAAATAGAACAAAAGGAACAGTTCCATCACATTTTCTCTATAGGCCAAGGGCATAGGTAGTTTGTCATGGCCTCCTCTAGAATACACGCACACACACATGCACACACATACATGCACGCATACCCTTCACTATACACACACACACATGCACATTGTAAATAATTATTTCATGTTATCCCCTCCTTTAAACTGTAAGTTCCTTGAGGACAAAGGCTATCTTTTTGCCTTTCTTTGCATGTCCGTTGTTTAGCCTGGGGCTTGACGGTCAATCGATCATTCCATGAAACCGTCAGTCAACAAGCATCTATTAAACATTTACTATGTGCCAGGCAGCGTGCTAAATAATAGAGGTACAAAGAAAGGCAAAACAGTATCAAGTGACATATTGGCATATAATTGTAACAACTGAACTGTGTAGATATTGACATTCCTTATTTTGAATATCAGTATTGATAATCTCATACGCAAAGGCAGAAGACAAGCAAAAGGCATTTCAGCAAAAACTTACAAATTCTCCTTTGAGAGGTAAACAAAAGACTTGGTAAAATTGTTTCTTTTTTCATGTGTCCACAGGAATCAAGGCCCATTATTTAACTGGTTGCTTATCATTTCATCTTAGAGTGCTCATGATAAACACAATTTTTTTTTAAAGAAAGAAAAGGAGAGGGAAAAATATACAGCAAGAAGACTGATGGGCAGATCATTACAATTTATGCATTGTCAGCCATGGCTGTGTTTGAAGAGGTGATTAAATTTTCCAAACTTGACAAGATGTACCAAATCAAGGAAACATATAATTTGATACTAATGGACTTCAATGTGAATGTGATCCAAGGGAAAGATGGTAAATTATATATCAGGAAATGTGACTAAGGTTTGTAAGCTACCTAGAAACTTGTACCAACACATTACAGGAATTTTTTTCCCAAAAGAGGATCAGAAGTAACTGGCCTACCTACCACCAAATGGCACAAAACTTAAAAATAAAGTTAGTTTAATATTAACAGACTGGAGGTGACTGTTTATTTACATGAGATTCATATCCCAAGGAGCTAGATGTGTGATGTTAGACCATCAAATGGTTAGATTGAAGTTTAAAATCAACATCTAATCATAATATAGTCTAAAGATACTAAGAAGACACTATGAACAATTATAACACCTTCAAACTAACAACTTCAAATCATTTAGAATAATGGAAAATGTTAAAAACACAAAGTGACCTTGATTATCAGGGAGGGGGAGGAGAACTGAAACTTTTTCACAGGGTGCTGAAATTTAGAGGGTAGAAATAGCACTGTATCAGGGCGTGCTTTTTCTCCATATACAGCTGCATCATATTAGAGCTCCTTGCCATGCCTCATAAAAGTGGCCTACTCATTTGTACTTCCTTACTCCAGTAGCCATAATCAGGTTTCTCAGTGCACTGTCAGGAATAAATTCTCAACACAAATGGACAAAACAATGTTTTATGTCATCCTGGAGGGTTTTTTTCTTCCTTCAACATCCATACTCCTTTGTTGGATGCTCCGAACTATCCTACCCCCATCATGTTCTAGACACATACACACACATTTCTACGGTTTTACTAATTATCATTTCTTATAAAAATTTAATTGTTGTAAAGAGAAGACTCAGTGAACTCAGAAACTAACTTAAGTAAAAAAAAATTCCACTGGGGGCGGAGCCAAGATGCCTGCTGGAAAGCAGGGACTAGCATGAGCTCCCTGCCAAGTCCCTCCAAAAACCTATAAAAAATGGCTCTGAACCAATTCTAGAACTGCAGAACCCACAAAACAGCAGAGGGAAGCAGGGGTCCAGCCCAGGACAGCCTGGATGGTCTCTGGGTGAGGTCTATCCTGCACGGCGCTGGGAGCGGAGCGGAGCAGAGTCCAGCATGAGCAGCATGGACCAACCAGACCAGGAGCTGGGTGAAGCATGCCCTTGCGCCATGAATCAGTGAGCTGCAGCAGTTACCAGACTTCTCAACCCACAAACACCAAAGATAACAGAGAAGGTTAGTGGGAAAAGCTGTGGGAGTGGAAGGAGTTCGCTACCTCCCCAGGGGGGCAGCAGAGGTGGGGCAGCTACAGAAGTACAGCTGCAGTTGCTTTCCGCCCCAGGCCCACCTGGTGGGAGGAAATAAGTGGCAGATCAGAGCAGGAGTGAAGAGCCTGCTGAAGATCTAAGTCCAGTCCGGGTTGGGGGTTCTTGGGGAAGGAGGACTGCTGGTGTGGCAGAGCTGGCCGATCCCCCTAGGCTTGGAACATAGTTCTCTAAGCTCTACAAGCGGCCATACCCCACTGAAAAACTCAAGGGTCAAGTTAATTGGTTGGGAATATGGCCAGGCAGCGAAAACGCGCCCAGATTCAGTCTCAGACTTTGCATTCTTTCTTTGGTGACAAAGAAGACCAAAACATACAGACAGAAGAAGTTAACAAAGTGAAAGAGCCTACAACAAAAGCCTCCAAGAATAACATGAACTGGTCTCAGGCCATGGAAGAGCTCAAAAAGGATTTGGAAAAGCAAGTTAGAGAAGTAGAGGAAAAATTGGGAAGAGAAATGAGAAGGATGCAAGAAAATCATGAAAAACAAGTCAATGACTTGCTAAAGGAGACCCAAAAAAATACTGAAAAATATACTGAAGAAAACAACACCTTAAAAAATAGACTAACTCAAATGGCAAAAGAGCCCCAAAAAGCCAATGAGGAGAAGAATGTCTTGAAAGGCAGAATTAGCCAAATGGAAAAGGAGGTCCAAAAGACCACTGAAGAAAATACTACCTTAAAAATTAGATTGGAGCAAGTGGAAGCTAGTGAATGTATGAGAAATCAAGATATTATAAAACATAACCAAAGGAATGAAAAAATGGAAGACAATGTGACACATCTCATCAGAAAAACCACTGACGTGGAAAATAGATCTAGGAGAGATAATTTAAAAATTAGTGGACTACCTGAAAGCCATGATCAAAAAAAGAGCCTAGATATCATCTTTCAAGAAATTATCAAGGAGAACTGCCCTGATATTCTAGAGCCACAGGGCAAAATAGAAATTGAAAGAATCCATCAATCGCCTCCTCAACTAGATCCCAACAAGAAATCTCCTTGGAATATAGTAGCCAAATTCCAGAGCTCTCAGGTCAAGGAGAAAATACTGCAAGCAGCCAGAAAGAAACAATTTCAGTATTGTGGAAACCCAATCAGAATAACCCAAGATCTGGCAGCTTCTACATTAAGAGATCGAAGGTCTTGGAATACGACATTCCAGAGGTCAATGGAGCTAGGATTAAAACCAAGAATCACCTACCCAGCAAAACTGAGTATCATGCTCCAAGGCAAAATATGGATTATCAATAAAATAGAGGACTTTCAAGCTTTCTCAGTGAAAAGACCAGAGCTGAATAGAAAATTTGACTTTCAAACACAAGAATCAAGAGAAGCATGAAAAGGTAATCAAGAAACAGAAATTGCAAGGGACTTACTAAAGTTGAACTGTTTTGTTTACATTCCTACATGGAAAGATGATTTGTATGATTCATGAGACCTCAGTATTAGGGTAGCTGAAGGGAATATGCATATATATATATATATATATATGTTTATGTATATATATATGTTTATGTATATATATATGTATAAGTCAATGTGTATGTGTATCTGTATATATATAGAGAGAGAGAGCATGCACAGCGTGAGTTGAAGATGAAGGGAAGATATCTAAAAGAAATAAAATCAAATTAAGGTATGAGAGAGGAATATATTGAGAGAGCGAGATAGGGAGAGCTAGAATGGGGTGGATTATCTTGCATAAAAGTGGCAAGAAAAAGCAGTTCTGTAGGAAGAGAAGAGAAGGCAGGTGAGGGGGGAATGAGTGAATCTTGCTCTCATCAGATTTGACCTGAGGAGGGAATACCATAGAAACTCAACTAGGTATCTTATCCCACAGGAAAGAAGGAAGAAGATTTAAAAAAGGGGGAGGGATGATGGAAGGGAGGGCAGATGGGGTGGAGGTAATAAAAAATAAACACTTTCGAAAGGTGACAGGGTCAAGGGAGAAAATTCAATAAAGGGGGATGGGTTGGGAAGGAGCAAAATATAGTTAGTCTTTCACAACATGTGTATTGTGGAAGGGTTATACATAATGATACACATGTGGCCTATGTTGAATTGCTTGACTTCTTAGGGAGGGTGGGTGGGAAGGGAAGAGGGGAGAGAATTTGGAACTCAAAGTTTTAAAAACAGATATTCAAAAACAAAAAAAAGTTTTTGCATGCAGCTAGAAAATAAGATACACAGGCAATGGGGCGTAGAGATTTATCTTGCCCTACAAGAAAGGAAGGGAAAAGAGGATGGGAGGGGAGTGGGGTGATAGAAGGGAGGGCTGACTGGGGAATAGGGCAACCCGAGTATATGCCATCTTGGAGTGGGGGGGAGGGTAGAAATGGGGAAAAAATTTGTAATTCAAACTCCTGTGAAAATCAATGCTGAAAACTAAATATATTAAATAAATAAAAAAGTAAAAAAAAAAAATGAAAAAAAATCCCACTTTTGTTTCCTTACCTAGTAGAAAAAGAAGACAGTCAAAGACAATCCCATTTTAGAATACAAACTCATTTGTAAAAACACTACAGAGTAGGATGTTGAGACATTATGAGAAACATTGTCTTATACAATACAAAAAATCAGCATAAGGCAAAAGAAATCTAAAGAAAACTTAAGATTATCATTCAAATGATCTACCTCATCTGAAGAGCATTCATAGATGCAACTGATAGAGCAAACAGAAAAAATGGAACATAGATGTGAATATTTCTATAACCATGTTTTTTATTATCTGTGACAGAAGAACCATATTTGATTTCAGATTCCAACATTCAAAAGGCCACAGGAAGAAGTAGACATGACCTTGAGGAAGGTAAGTTTGGGATAAGTAGCTGAACCACAAATTCCCATCAAAAACATTTTTAGTAGGGTAACACAATCTTGAAAGTTAATTTTAAAGACTATTTAGGGAAGAAAAAATGAGAAGAATTGGAAAAATAATGGATAGTAATACCTCAAAATGATCAAGATAACTTAAATAACTATGAACCCATGTATCTATTTTCTCATCTTTATAAAATTGTACACAGTGGACTGAGAGATGAAGATGATATAAAATCCAACTGTGTTTATTATTGTTTGATTTTTTTAAATGACTAAGAAGAGCAAAACAGTCTTGAAGAGTATCCTCTAAAAAGAGTATCTCATTCATATGTAAATATCATATAAAATTTCTTGAAAAATGCTACTACAGAGATAATTCTGTTCAATGACCCTCTGATTAATAACAAGAGAAGCACAAAACAAGGAGATGTATTTATCATTAAAGGTGTTCACCATTGTTATAGAAGCTATCTTGCGCAATGAGCAAACAATGAAAGATTCCCTAAAGAGGGTGAGGTCTCCCAGGTTCACTTGTTTGATAAGAACATTACGTTGATTACATCAAGCCCCAGAATATTATAAGGCATCTTCAATGAGATCCATGATTACCCAAAAGGATTTTCCCTAACAATCCATGCCAGAGAAATTTGATGAATCAAAATATCTATTATTCAGATTATAACAGACACTTGGATGTCTGATCCATTGAATTACCCCATCAATGAATGTGTTTGGAAGAGCTACTTCAGTCAAGCTTAAAACTGAACAGGTAGAAAGGAGCAAGGTCTATTGCATTTGGGAAACTACTCAGTGGTCATGACCTACTCTCCAGCTCAAAGACCATCTTTTCAGCTTAAATATTTTCCCAATGCTACTTTATGGTCCAAGGAATTAAACAGTTGGGGATAAGCCATAGGACCAGTGTAGAGATTCCTGGCAGGTAAAAAGGGAATTGCATAATAGTCCCACCATAACCTACACCTCAGAAAGTATACAAAGAATATATTTATAAAATTCTGGACTAGAAAAGGATATAGGCTCCTTATATGGCATAAATAAGGGATAATACTTGGGCAGCCTACGTGCTTCATTGCTATCCTCAGAATGTATAAAAAGATGTAGAAGAAGGCCTTCAGTAAGTGAGGAAGGAAACTGGGGAAAGGTCATAGACAAGCATCATTCTAGTAAGATGGTATCGACACTAAGATATCAAATATTTCGACATTGATAAACTAACAGAAGCACTAAGGTTTTATTAAAGCTTAAATTGTACTAAAACTTTTGGGCCACTCTACAATTCAACCTGTTTTCAGTACTAAAAACTACTTTATCTCTAAAATTTAGGCATTTCTCAATGGTAAAAGTGCCAAGCTATCCCACAGAGAAGGACCAATTGTATCATTTTACATATGGACACTAGGACTTTCCTGAACTATGTGTTATAGCCACCTACCACTGAAAATACTGCATATCTTTTTTAAAATTAAGAGTTATCCCTTTACGGCTTCTTGTATAAAGTTCCCTAAAATGCAGATGCCTAGATAAGTTGCTTAGAGTAAAAATAGAGAAATGCAATCTACATTACTCAGTTGAATAATCCATGCTATTCAATACATGTTCCTCAGAATGAGCTATGTTGCCAAATGTTGCTTTTATTACATTTACGTCTACAAATGAACAACAAAATCAAATAAGCACTTTGGATGTCATTTGTAGTACTGAGAAGTAGCGAAAGTGATGTTCTATGCCCATCTATTTTCAGAAAATTCAAGGATTTCTTTTGTCCCTAGATGAAACCATTTACACTTGTTTGAAATTTTACATTGACCAAGTGTGTTTATTCAAGGCCATCTTTTAAGAACCATACTATATAATTCATTTAAAAAAATAAGGACATATTAACAAGCCTTTTAAATGGATTGTTGTATTTTTCAAAGAAATAAATAGGTAAATGCACTACTGTACCATTGTCTGATTCATTTGGCTGTAAACACTTTAGTAAATGCGCGGTGAAGTAGAAGATATAATTCCAGGGACATTTAGATGTCTTAGTTTTAATAGACTCATTCTTCATCCTTTCTTTTTGCCCTGTGGCCCTAATATTAGTCAAACCTGCTTATGCTTGGGATTGGTATCTATGAGGAGAGAAGGAGGATGACGAACAGGTTCAATAAGCGTCTAAATGCACAATATTAGAAGTCGAAGAGGACCGTAATTGCTAGCTAAGTTCAGAGGTTTTTGGTTCGCAGTTGATGCATGTTAGTTTCTGAAGATCTAATACCATCAAAGGTGTAATTATGCAATTTATAAACAGGAGAGGGTTGAATTCCTCTGCAAGTTCATTTAGCTGCAAATGAAACTTATAATATACTTGCATACTTGGTACAAAAGCATTTTAAGTGTAATTAGTGTCATTAAATTTGAAGTGTTATCAAACCTCCTGTGACAGCTCTGAGGGAGTTCAGAGATACCAATTCAGTATAAATACAAATAGCCTCTGAGCACATAAATCCAGGCCTCTGGGAAGTAGTAATGGCAGCAAAAGCTGAGGCTCTGAGACCTTTAGGAAAGAAAAAAAATCAAAAGTAAAATATTAAACTGCATCATTATTTGCTTTACTAATTAGGACCTGATGAAGAGTTTCTTTTTTTTTAAGAAAATTACATAATGAGCCTGAATATGGCATTTAAGTAATGGATGCTTTTCATAATGTATAGCTAGATATAGCCAGGAGACTTCTTTTATTAGAATGATAGGGTCACTGGAATGAATTGACATCAGGAACAGTGATATGTAAGGATGAATCCACTGCCAGTATCACGAGGAAATAATATGTATTTTAATAGCTACATTTCCTCACTAAAATACCTGGTTGTTGTCTGTATTTGAGTTCCTTCATCACAAATGCAATTGATAGTGGTTGATACAAGTTGTATTTCCTGATTGAGAATTTACATCTGCTAATAGCACACATAGCATTCATATACTGGCTGACACATTGGCTTGGGTGCTTAGGAAAACCAATACTTTCTCCTCCACATAAAGCTATAATAGCAGAGAGAGACCTTGTCATCTGGGTGAAAGGACACGTTGGCTTTGGTATATTTTATGTTCTGCTATCCAACAAACAGGTTTAGAGCCAGAAGAACTGGGCAATGATTCTGCTTCTGATATGACTTTGGGCAAGTCACTTGAACTCTTTGTGTATCTGTTTGCTTATCTGTAAAATGAAGATAATAATTTTTGCACTCCCTAGTAGGGTATGTGTCTGATATAGTCTTTGTCCATACCTCTAGTCTAATGCCCTTCCTGCAGTTTGCAGGTATAGTCCATATAAGTCCTGAGAACACTTTACTCCTACTCCAATTCACACTGTTGAATCAGTTCCCTAGAGCTTCACTACATCAAACTTTTAAAGTTCTGGAGGGACTCTGATTCTCTAATGCCATTTGAATGAGATACCAGTGGTGTGCTTTTCCCCAAGATTGTCGGCTGAGAATCAATTTAGCCCACCAGTCTTAACTGGCTTTTAGAAAGTGGTACTTACTAAGTTGGTACAAGAACCATTGGTTCAAAATATCCCTCCAAAAGTATGTGAAAGTGATTTTTATTGTTATCATCATCTCATTCTTGGGGTCGTAAGATAATTCCCCTAAGCACTCTGAATCTATATGTCAACCTCTGGTTCCCAGTGCAGACACTGTCACCAACTGCTCTGATAGATGCTGCTTGTGATACTGAAGGGAAGAAAGGAAGTCCAACATAAGATTCTTCAGAGATGGACAGTCCTCTCATCAAAAGGGGGGTAGAGGGAGAATTAGACTAGGGTGATAGAGCAGCCACTTTTAGAGTTCAGTTAAAACTCCATACTCACTCCATTCACTGCAATTTCTTGAACAGCCTCCCATTCCAACTAGCTTGATGCATTTAAATAGGAATTAGAATGTAATATGAAATCCCACTGCCAAATGTAACAGGACTCTTGTCAGGTATCATTTCATTTCATCAAATGACTTTAAAAGACTCTTCAGATTTAATGTAATGTTTTGATTGGTGGGTTGATAGTTGAATATATTCATCAAATTAAGGAATAATGCTGAAATGGGTTGGGATGGTTTCAAACCCATCCTTATGTAGACAAACCATAATTGTTTGTTTAAGTTGAAATAAAGCCGAGGGACATCCTCAGATGTAGTCAGAGCAGACTTCCATTTACCATTTCAACTGAGAGGCATAATAAAGTACTTTCTGCAACAAAATATCTTTTTCATGGGCATGCCATAAAGCCTAAATGTCAGCATTAATTCCTTGGTTAGTTACTTTTTTAAAAAAGGGTTTTTAAATATATATATATACATACACACACACACACACACACACATTTATGCCTTTTAAAAAGGCTTCTGTCCTTAAGAGTAGTAATACCTGAAGCTACTAACAACTAACATCTTAAAAATGAGGAACAACTGATCATTTCTATTCCGAAAGTAAGATTTTTGAATCGATTATTTAAACAATCATATCAACAAACAGCTCCAGATATTGTGCTAAGTGTAGGCTCTAAGAGTTTATGTATGAATCAGTGACACAATGTGGATGTGAATAGTTACTTATGAGATACATAGATAGTAAATGAAAGGTAACCTTAGAAGGGAAGGTACTAGTAGCTGGGAGTACTGGGAAAGCCCTCCTATGGAAGGAAGATAGTGTTTGAGTTGAGTTATGCAGAAAAACAGGGATTCAACAATAATATTTACAAATGCTTGAGGAGATTGCGTAGGAGAATGAGTAGGAGGTATCGGAATTAAACTATGTCCGCTATAAAATTTTCTTTAGGACACTAGAAAAAATTTCAGATAATTGAAAAATTAATTCTGTACTCAAACACTGCAAAATAGTAGTCTAGTAGCTCAAAAAATTGAGCTCAATTTGTATTATCATAGATTAGTCTTTTGGTACTAGGTACATTGGTGTAATTGATGATGTTGATAAACAGAGTTCCTAAATGTGACATTATCTTCTGTTAAAATTTGTTGATTGAACTGGTAGGAGAGAATAGCTTGCAGTTAGGTAGTTGTACCTCGTTAATATGTGTGGTTGTTTGAATTTTGGCATTATATATTTAGGTAATGATTTGCTATATTTGTTTTTCACGTGGTTCATATAAATGAGAACCACTGTTACCACTGATCCCATAGGATCATTTCAATGACTCACAACTAAACTTTTGGAACTTATTGAGTATAACAAAACAAAATAAGAAAAAAAATACTGGATGTATGAGTATAAAAATTTGCACACACAGTTAAAATTTGGTAAACTCATTAAGAGAGACGACAAGGATTATAAATACCATGGGAGCATTCATTGTGAAGTAGAGAATACATATATTCTGTCAGCCCCATGCATCATGAATCTAGTGAATTTCTGGTATACATGAGTATATTTGTATGTGTGAGGATGGTTAAATATATAAAATATAGGGATGTATAAAACAATTATGCTAATATACATGTTTAATATGCATTAACATATTTAGATTAATTAGAAGTTCTCTAGTAAAAAGAACACCTTATGGTGTGTGATAATTCATTAATTTTGCCCTAATATGAAATTTCAAGCATGTAATCTTTGCGTTTTAACAGTACTATTTTAGATAAAAAGACAATTTAAGGAAACATACCAAAGAATGTTTAAAAATATTCAGAACTTATCAAATGTATTCATAGGATTAAGTAAACTATGAGTTTTTCCTAATCTATGGGAAATTTATGTCAACTCTACTACAGAAAGTATTGTTTGGGAATTGATATATTTGGAATTTAGTCATAACTATGATTTTCATTCATTAATAATAGCCATCATTTATGGAGCACTCTCAAACTCACACAATTGCTTTAAACACATCATCTCATTTGATCCTCAAAACAACCTTGTGAAGCAAGTGCTACAGATATAATTATCCCCATTTTACAGAACAGAAACTGAAGTCAACAAATGATAAAAGACTTACCCAGGATCTCAAAGATATTCATTAATCATTTATGTATCACCTACTATATGCTAGATATTATGGTAGGTGCTGGTAATTCAAAGCCAAAAATGGAATAATCTCCACCTTCAAAGGGCTTACATTCTGTGGAGGAAGAGGTGGGAGGGCAATATGTAAACAAAAAAGTAAATACAAATATATATTTTTAAAAAGTGGATCCAAAATAATTTTTGGGTGGAAGGGCTCTATTAATTTGATTGATCAGGATATACTTTCAGTAGGAAATAGAACTTGAGGTGAAGTTTGAAGGAAGGAATGGATTCTAGGTGGTAATGAAAGAGAGAGGTTAAATTTAACATAGGGAGACAGTCTTTGGAAGGAATGCATTATATGGCCAACAGAAAGTAGTGGTGTCTGAGGTATGTTTCAAACACAAATCTTTCTGACTCCAAGTCAATTCCAGTGTTCTATCCACTAGCCACATTATCTTCTTTCCACTTAAATTAAAAACAAGCAAAAAAGCTCATTGAGGGCCTAATTTGTTCAAGAAAAGGGGAAATTTTGTGGAAAAAAGATTAGTAGGGGTCAAAATATATATGCAATCTGATAAGAATTTGGGCTTTATTTAGCAGACAATAAGAAATCATTGAAGTTTATCGATTGGATCTACATGGACAGGTGACTTGAAAGACAATGGAACAACCAGAACAGAACATTAGGAAGACTAACTTTGAAATGTAGGGTGGATCGTACTAGGGAGAGACTAGATGGATCCCTACTTAGAATCATTCAGTCAGAAGATATTCCGAAAGTCCAAGTGTTAGGTTTCTGAGGTAGGGTGGTAACAGTGGAAGTATAGGGAGGGCCTCAACTATTTTGCAAAGGTAAAAAGAATATGATGTTACAACTGGTTGAATATGGATAATGAGGGAGAAGGAGATGGTGGAGCCAACCATTACTCTGAATATTCAAGCTTGGCAGACAGGGAAGGTTATAATGTCATTTACAGAAGAAAAAAAATATAAAACAGGAAGATTAGAGTAGGCTTGAGTGGGGAGATGGGACCCAGAGTAGCAAACTCAGAAATGGGAGAGTCATGTATGTACATTGGTGTGTATGTGTGGAGAAAGGGGGGGGGGGGAGGAGAGAGAGAGAGAGAGAGAGAGAGAGAGAGAGAGAGAGAGAGAGAACAAATTTGGTTTATAATGTTAAGTTTGTAATGTTGATGGAAGATACATGTGGAGATGTCTAGTTGATAATTGGAAATTGAAACCTTGAAGTTGGGGTCATGGATGCAAATCTGGGATTCACTTGTATGGAGACATGAAATCATTTGTTACATCTCAGAGGAATTTAAGGCTAGGAAAAGTTGCCAGCTATGTCACCATTTAACTCTCCCCTCCCTTCCTTCACTTCTGGCAGTCTAGACCCTATCCTGGCTGGCCAAAGGGAAGAACCCAGAAGTAGTGTGCCTTGCCTTTCCGCTCCCTTCATCCTTCCCTTAACCCTGGGATACCCGTAACCCATGGTGGCTTATTGGGGAAAGCAACACAGCTGCACATACAAATACATGCTCACACACACATATGACACTTGGATGAGGTAGGATTCAACAATTATAATACTTCTGTTGAAAAAGAGAACCAACTGGACTTGCAATCTGCTTTGCTACTACATCCTGGTGTCCTCTAGATCTTCTACTCTGCAACTACAACTGCCAGACACACAGGCACTTTAGTCTGACCTGCCAATACATCACATGGACTGCCTCTCAGTTTCAACAACAACCTCTTTCCCTTATCTGTTTCATCGCTAATATTGAGGATGACACAGTCACCAATGGTACACTATGAAGAGAGTATTATGTCCACTCTTAAGATATTTGAAAAGTCAAGAAAACAAGCCACAGGGATCTGGGAATGTCTGTTCTGCACATTGTAGTCATTCCAGTATCTATACACCAAGAAAAAACCAGAGATCTTAAGGTAAAATTCTAGACCTGCAGTCTGATGGAAGCAGAGATGCCTCATCCAGCAGAGATGCTACTGAACATGAATTTGACAGAACCAATTTTCCCCTCAACCCCACTCTCCAGAGTATAGAGGAGAGTACATCTCTAGGTTTTGGTGAGAAATATTTGCATATTCATTCTTAGCATACCTTTGAAGTAAATATCCCTTTTAAAAAGCCACTTGATGTTAAGTGGTTGATGGAATTGGGGCCACTAAGAATGGGGAGAAAAAAAAAGCTTGTGATGGCTCCAGTAGATAGTAGTGGAGAAAAAAAATACCATTCAGCATACCCTGGAACCTTTAGCAGTTGATATAGCCTATCTGGCCCTAACAGGGTGGGTCCAGATTATAAATGTTAAGCTTCTAGTTATCACCATTTCACAGAATAAGAGAGTTCTCTGTTTTCATGAGAAAATGACAAGTCAACCCCTCCCCCCAAAAACAAATCTTATAGCAAATCAACTTTCAAAATAGATCATTTGACTGAAACTGGGTATATTACCAATGCCCTTCTGAAACTTCACATAATACAATTTTAATTTATGTTTATTATGATAAACCCAAAGAAATACAGTAAGGGAGGTTCAGATTGTAAATGCTGTGAAAGTATGCTTTGCAAAGTATGGTATAATGCAGCATTAAAGATGCTGGAGTGACTTCTGAATCATCAAGGACATTAAATTATATTCTGTAAGTCTTTGTGTTTATGAATATTTAACTGTATTATAATGATTTAAAAACTGGTAAATTCTAAATATATAGCAACACTTTTTCTATTAACCAAGATACTCTCCTAACAAATACTCTAGAATAAAGACGGTTTGACTACATATTGCCATACCATTTACATGGGAAATATTTTAATAGAATTTCCAGAAATTCTTTCTAAAATGGGAATAAATTGAGAATAGTGGCAAGAATGCTGAATTTGGGATTTGGAGACTGGAGTTTGAATTCTTGTTCTGTTATTTTCTACCTATCTGTGCTTGGACCAACAATTTAACCTCATTGTGTGATATAAACCAATATATAAGGTATTTCAAAAATCTTAGTGAAGTTCTCATCTTTAAGAAAATTTTATGAAAACTTTACATTTTATCAAAACTCTAAGATGAAAATAAATTGTGTCTAGTTGCAAGAGCACTGGATTTGGAATTGAGAGATCTAAGTTTGAATTCTTGCTCTATTACTTTCTGCATTTGAACTCGGTTGAGCCAATGATTTAACCTTACTGGGTTTCAATTTCTTCCTGTGATATTAAAGACATAGGATATTCCAAAACTTTTAGTGTATTTCTAAGCTTGAAGCTTAAACATACTTTATTTCAATCTTATAAATAGTTTTAAAGCTTAAAACTGCACTAAGACTTTTGGAACACCCTGTATAATGGAATGGCCATATCTGGAAATAATATTCCCAAGGCAAAAGTCTTTGCTGAGGCCATTAGACATCATTACATGCTGAAACATTTCTTTGGCCTAAGATGGGGTTAGAATCACAACTCAGCAGCTTTCTTCTCTGTCCTAGTATTTATTTCTCCCTCTCCATCTGGCAACAAGAGAAAATAAACAGGGAACAACATCTGTTGCTCCTGCTGCTCTGAAGTAAGCTGACTTGGTTTAATTATTTAACTCCACCCCCACCCTCCCTTCCACCCCCCAAAATAGTACATTGCACTACCTTTCCAGGTATAATCTTGACCTTTTTCTGACCCTGCTATTTAGCTGAACTGATATCTGTAAAGGAAACAGGTGAATCATGGGCATTTCAATCAATTCAAAAGCCAAAATGCCCATCTTGGTTAGTGTTGTTCCTTTTTCCTCCCCTTTTTTAAGTGCACACAACATATGGTTTTGAAAATCAGAACTTCTCCATTAGGTTCTATATTTAAAACAAAAGTAATAAGCTTCCAATATTAAAAGCAAGGGATTGCCTGGAGATTTGGTTTAAATGATAGGATTTTAAGGCTTTAGTGGTGGTTGGGGGAGGGGAAGGCATTTCTCCTTGATAAGGAGATGGGATGTAACAAAGATTACAAAACGATTTTGAGTTTAGGGAATGCATTGGTTTTTATGCAGGTCTTGATATGCTTGAGCACACAAGTATGTCCCATAAATCTGCCTAAGTTCTCCTGAACTCAAGGGTAATGCATATCCTTCTCAATTCCTGTACTGATCAGCAAAACACACACATGCACACAAAACCCTTAAACCTCAGTCCCAATACAGAAAAAAGGGTAATGCCTGACACATCAATCTAGAAGAGAGAAACGAGAATCGAACAATTTATTCCTGTCCTGATGTGCATTTGTAAAATCTCCTCTGGCTATTAAAAATCTGTCTCAAATTTTGGTGAGCTACATTTTAGCTATAAATGCATAGGCATTTGGCAGCACGGGGTGTGTGTGTGTGTGTGTGTGTGTGTGTGTGTGTGTGTGTGTGCATGTGTGTGTGAGATGAATTGGGACTGAGGAGAGTAAGCAAGGTGCTATGTTGGGGAGCCGTAGCTTTGCATTAATATTCAAATGAAAAGCAGCAATTTTGTCCAGATCTTTAGAACAAGAAATTAGGTTCAATACCCATAAGACTCTGGCAATGAAATAGCACTTAGAATGTATAGTTCTAAAGCTAATCTGCTAATTATCAGCTTCTCTCACAGAATTATCTAGTTAGCAAACATTGCCAAAAATGAATCTACATCCTAACCCAAGGTTCCAAGAACTTTGAATTCAAACGCATGTTTTGATAGCTAATGAACATAAAGTTTACCAAGTTAGAGGTTAAAACACACTACTGTTACAACTACCCATCATTAGTAAATAGGCAAACAGCGTTTTTTTTAAACCAACATTCTGTTACTCGCGACCATTTTTTTATAGCAATGAACAGTTGTGTTTTGCTTTAAACAACAGTTGTGAAATATCTTGTGCTGATATTCAGTAGAAATGGAAATATCAACAGTATTTATGTAGGATTTTCCAGCCATAAGTCAGTCCAAGGTACATTTTGTGCTACACTCTACCCATTAAGTCTAAGTGGGCTTTAGCGATTAGCATGACATTTTACTTGACATTGTCAAATAACAATGACAATAATACCTTTTAAAAAGTAAAAGAGAATGGAATGTTCATCTTTCTTGTCAATACAGAACAAATGATCATTATAATAATAAAGCTGTCTAATATCCCCAAATCTGCCACATTGAAGAGTGAGCATTTACCACAAAGTCATTAAAGTAATTTTATGAGTGGTTTTTTTGTGTGTCTAGGTAATTTTGGGATATTTTATTTTAATTTCTCAACTCTTTTGTCCTTCAAAGTGAAAGTTACTTGATCATATAAAACACATACAGATAACAAAGAGACGTATTTAAAAAAAGAGTATGCTTGGTATAATGAAAAAGAACATTGAATCTGAAGTTAAGGGACCTGGGTTTGAGTGGATACTCTGCTATTTACCACTTATATGAACTTAAGGAAATTACTTAACATCCCAGGGCCTCAGTTTCTTCATCCATAAAAACAAGAAGTCCCTTTTAGCCTCAAAATATTATCAATATGGAAAATCTAATTCCCTCCAAACCAAATATGAGGAGTAAGATAATTCTGTGTTAATTTAAATAATAAGCTGAATTCATTCATGCACTGTGCTTGCAATCAGGTGGCCAGCTTTGCCAAAATACTGATCTAGTGCCTCACAGTGATATGGAAGGTGATCCTGAATTCTTAAATGCTAATCCAAAAAAGATCACGTTCTCGTACATGCTACCAATCTTTTATTAAAAGGATTGAACATTCATCCAGGAAATCCTAGGAGAAAAATGAGAAAGAAAAAGGCCAACTTTCATAGAGAATTTCATAGGTAATATCCTATAGCAGTACAGCTCTTTATGGTCACTCAACTGACTGAGAGGTATATGAAATGTTAGACACTGATTTTTGTTATTTATTGATTTCAAGAGAATATTTGACTATATAAAGCAAAATTGAATCTTGACAATTTCTTTTAATCCCACCTAAAAGGAAATATCCTTTTGTAAAATTTATGTTAAGTTGTTAAATGGACCTGCTGTGCCAGTCATGGGTGGCTAACATTGAAGAAAATACAAATAGTGAAGGCTTGAGAACACAACAGCATAGAAAAGATCTCTCCAAAACCCTTTAGAGTATCCTAGAACTTATTAAATGCCAAGCTTTATTCTAGGCACTCGGTATATAAAGACACATATGAAAAAAGATCAGTGCCTACTGTGCAAAAATAATATAATCAGATAAGTCTATACACAATGTTTTCTAAAGAACACTAACATTTAAGGGAAAAAGAGAGAGTTCTTCATAGGAAAGGACTGAGCTGAATCTTGAAGGAAGCTAGGGATTGTAGGAGATTAAATTCAGGAAGGAATGCATTACAAGTAAGGTGGACAGCATATGCATAGGAGCAGAAGGCGATAAAGAATACTGACTTTGAAGAACAGCAAGGAAGTTAGTTTGGCTAGAACATATAGAACAGGAAGGAAAGTGAGGTATCACACATGCATCCAAATCACAGGGTCTATAACAGAAGTGGCTGTAGATATTATTTAGTTTAATGATTCATTGCATTTTGATATCAAGTATATATCTCTATCTATACATACACACATAAACTGCATAAAGTACAAAGAAAAGGATTTCTTTCCTATTGTTGGTGAGGTTCTCCAGATGTTCCTATTTTCATATAACATTATTGATACCAAACCCCTAGAATATTACAAAGCTTCATTGGAAAACTCCAGAATAATGCCAATGGTAATGGCCTAACTATCAACACCGAAAAGAAAAATCAGAAGAGAAATATGTATTGCTTCAATTGTGATGACCAGCAACTAGGTGGGTAGGCCAATCTAATTATTTAATGAATATACCTTTGAAAACCACTGAAAGTAGATATCGAACAGAACTGGCAATGAATAGAAAAAAAAGAAAAAGAGATGATCCTATTTGGGAAACTGCACAGTGTCTTCCTTGATCTTACTCAACCCATTGAAAGTAAAGGAACTAAGAAAAATAATATCTCTTTGATATCACTATTCTCCTACTGAAGCTGCTTCTATGAATAGTGAAAAATCATGATCTTAGCTAAGCAAAAGTTACAAGTAGCAAAAAGGAAAATGGATTTTTTTTTAAATTAGAGAACTTTTTTTTAAATTAGAGAACAGGTTGCAGTTACCAATAATGGCAATTCTAAAAACATACATATTATATATGTACATACACATATATGTATATGTGTATGTGCACATATACATAGATACACACATCTATCTATCTATCTATCTATATCAGACTTTGCATGACAAGAAAAGGAAGTGAGTTCCTCATGTCATGAAAACAAGTGGCAGAATTTCTGCATGCCTCTGACCCACACCGGTCAAATATTAAAAGAACACTATTAAGATCTCTAATGTTTTGTGTAAATCTTCTCTGAGAGATATCTTGAATACCATGGATATAAATTCCAGAGGGTGAGGGATAGAGGGACTATGATATGCATGATTGGATAACAACAATATCATTGAAATCATAGATACAATAAGACATCAAACTTTAAATGGCTGCTGAATGGTCATTTGAAAGCATCATGTGATTTCCAGGTTGGCTAAATCAGCAAGTAGTCCCATATTTTAGGTAAGGAAGGTGTGAGTAGTATTGAAGTTGTAAAGTTGTTGTCATTTTCTTCTATTCTTCTTTACCCTACCACAATTAAAGAACAATGTGAGAATTTGTTGAGGTTCAAATGGAGTGTCACACAAATAATTTAGGGATTAGGAAGTTATTTGTATAATAATACAATTGCATTTATATACTACTCTATGGTGTGAGCAAAAGGTAGACAATTAAAAGAAGCATGAGTTAAGGAGTAAATTAGAAGTCGTTTTCAAGTGTGAGAACAATTCTTGTTGCTTTTTGGGTCAATACATGATTAGTTAGAATTAGTTAGAATGAATATATACTGATATATACGTTGGTAACTGTCTAAAACTTATTAGCCTAAAGAGGCATCTCTTAAAAAGAGATGTTAAGTGAGTTCTCATCTTCACACAGTATGAGGTAGAGGCAGGACTCTGAAAGCAGGTCATCTTGGTTCCAAAGCAAGTGCTATATATATATTCAATATGCTAGCTCTCATATGTAGCATTCTTAAACAGAGAAACAACAATTTTCTGAGAACTAAAACAAATAAATGTATTTAAACAATAGCTTAAGAATCTTAGGTAACCTATAAAGATCAATTTATTAAGCATGACAGTGTTTAAACTTGAATTACAGTTTCATTTGCATGGGATACAGTACCTTGATCATGAATACAAAAAACTTCTAATTCTGTGATTATACATTTATTATTTCACATATTTTAATTTTATATTATCATTTGGAATGCAATTTAATAATGTTTCATGTGTACTAGTAAATTAAAAGAAATGAACATCATTGCCCCCAAATATGGTGCTTTATAATAGAAATATAGTTCTGTTCTTTAACTATGTAAACAACCAAGGATTTATTTTTAGCAAATTCTGGGCCCTTCTGGAACCTCTGTTAACAGTACTATGTGGTTACACATTTGTTATTTTCTATAGTTTAAATTTATAATATTGTTTAGAATATAATATTAATAATAGATCTTGTGTACACTAATAAATCAAAAGAAATTAACATCATTTTTCTAAAGTATGATGCTTTATTACAGAAATGCAATTTTGTGCTTTTACTATGAAATCAAATAAGGGTTTATTTTTAGCAAATTCTGAGGTCCTCTGGAGCTATCTGTTAAAAGACCATCAACTTTAAAAGAGATTTTAAATCAAATTTCATCTTTATTTTTACAAAGTAATAATTAATACATTTACTCCATGTTTCATTAATTCTTCTTGAGACAAAGAATATTGTTAGGAGGCAGAAAGGAAGCTAACATTGAGTGGTATATTTCAATTTCAAAGTATTCATCTTTTATTTTTTAAAATTACAATTTCACAAACTCTTGTTTATCCATTAGAAAGATGCAAAGTCCTAAATCTGGCATGTGGAAATATAGTAAGAATATGTTTATAGCAAGGTAATGGGTAGTTATTGTAATAAATTGATTGTTGTAGCCAAGGAGAAGGAAGCATTAGTTGATTCACTGGAGCAAATAGAATCTAGTGGTAAAAAAAAAAAAAAAAAAAAACCCAGGAAATTTGAATGTCTTAAATGTCAATTCTTTCTTCAATAGAGAAAAAAATGAAATGAATTGATAGAATGATTGATTTTAACTTATCAGTCAGATAATAAAGATCAGATTAGGTTTTGCCCCATGTTCTATTTATTTTTAAATTCCTTCAGTTCTAATTGATGTCCAAAATGATGATTTTTCAGGCACTTTAAAATCTTCAAGTGTCTTTAGGAAAGTCAAATAAAGACTAAGCCACATTTCACAGAAGTTCAATTGTTAAGTACATTTAGTGTGATAAATTTATTTTTGAAGATAGGTAATCCACGCATTGTGTACTCAAATAGTCAAATGGATCTGTGATATTATAGATCCAACCCATACATGCTTGCCCAATTTTATACCATCCTTGTCCAGGAACTTCTATATGTCTGCTACATCTCATTCTCCAAACATTCTAGATGAATAGAAGTTTTTTAACATTCACATATCACTCTAAGATTGTGG
Source organism: Trichosurus vulpecula (assembly GCF_011100635.1). NCBI lineage: Eukaryota > Metazoa > Chordata > Mammalia > Diprotodontia > Phalangeridae > Trichosurus > Trichosurus vulpecula. Next base: position 315,806,702 of record NC_050576.1, on the reverse strand, counting down.
ATAAATTAGTTCCATATAGTGACAATGAGGGGTAAATAACACACAATCAATGCTCTGTTTTAAAGGTGAAGAAACACGGGCTCAGAAGTTAACTGACTTGCCTGCGTTCACTCAGCTAGGAAATGTCAGTTAGGATTCAAAATGAAATGTTGCTTGAATCCAGACCCTTTACTTTCCTCTTTCCTTCATTGTTCCCCAGCACATAAACAGGTACCTTTAAATTGGGAATGATTTGAAATTTTCTGTAAATCAGTCTATTGAAATGCCCATCATGCCAAGTCACTTAGCAGAGTTTTCTGCCTCTAAAGACCAGTACTATTTTTGTCAAGTAACAGTGGGGAAGAGAAAAGAATAAGCATTTAGATGCTGTCTACTATATGCCAAGCACTGTGACAAGCTAAGTGTGCTTTTACTAAGTTTTGATCCTCATAACTCTAAGCAGTACATGTCATAATCATCCCTTCTTTATAGATGAGGAAACTGAGGCAAATGGAGGTTAAGTGACTTGCCCAGAGTCACATAACTAGCAAGGATCTAAGACCAGATGTGAACTCTGTCTCCCTGACTTCATGCTCACTGCATCACCACCTGCCCAAGGGCTGCATTTAATAAGAACAAATTCAGGATCAAGGATTATTCTTGGAGAAACCACAGATAACCTTGAGATTCTCATTGCTTTGGAGATCAGGACATTTTCCCTTAAAGAGATAAGAAACACTTTTGCCCCTGCAGTATTTGTCCATGACTGAGGGAGCCAAGTATTCTCCTTTCCCCTGACAAACATTCAGCTTACTCAGAAGAGATGGTAATGAAGAGGATATTGACAGCAGGAAGATGAAATAGGAGAGCCTGAGAAGAAGTCAATTAATAGAACAAAGAATGAACTATAGGGGAGACTCATCAGGAAGGAAGAGTGGCAGCACGATAGATTGAATAAGAATAGTAATGTGTAGAATAGAGGAATATTCTGGAGGTCCATGGAATGTTTCATGCAATATTGATGTCCTGATTCTTTGTGGTAGCAAAAAAAGGGGGAGGATAACTATAGATTAGGGAATGCCTAAATAAATTTTTGTTTATGAATATAATAGCATATTATTACCCTTTAAGGAAACAACAAATGTGGGAAATGTAGTGTCTCAATCATATAGCAAGCTGGATGCCAAGACAAGTGACTAATATGTCCTTCAGGCTAGGTTATTGTTAACGCTATAACTCACAAACCCCCAGTGTCATGTTACCCCCCCACAAGAATTAGCTGATATGAATCTTTCAGTTAGATTTCATTAGCTTTTAGAAAGAAGTATTTGCTAAGATGTTATAGTAAAGGACATTCAGTATATAAACTATCATCCAAATATCTGTGACAAACTTTCTGTCAGTACATGAAAAGCCTAGGAAAAGTGGAAAAAGCTTAAATTACATGTGGCAGACACTTTACTCTCCATTAACCACAAGAATAGCATGGGATAATTTATCAAATGCTTTGATAAAATATAAATAAACTATATCTATAGCACTTACCAATTCTACCAGCCTAGTAACCCTGTCAAAAAGAGAAATGAGGTTAATTTTAGCATGAGCTATTCTTGGTGAAGTCATGATGACTCTTTGAGATCATCATTTCCTTTTCTACATGTTCACTAAACAGTCTTTTAACAATGTGTTCTGAAAGTTTGCCAGGAGTCAAAACTAAAATCACTGACCTATCATTTAGAGGCTTCATATCTGCCTTTTTTTTGAAAAATCAGAGAACATTTGACTGTCTTCAATACTGCCTCAGACATTCAAAGATCATTGACACTAATGTAGCAATCATATCTGTGGGTTTGGTTTTTTTTTCAAAAACCTGGGAGCTAGTTTGTCTGCACCTGGTGGCATGAACTCATTAGAGGCTACTAGACGTTCTCTTACAGTTTCCCTATTTATCTGGGGGGAGACTCTCTTAGTTATTTTTATTCTATCTTTTCCAAAATGAAGGTCATTCTCATGTCAGAAAAAGCAAAATCAAAATAAGAGGTGAATAGTTCTTCTATCTTTCTGATATGTTTTCTTTGTCCCATACACCCCAAGCAGCAGTCCCATCCTGTCTTTGATTCACTACTTTTATCGAATAAATCTAAAAAACAACCCTCTTTCAGAAGTCCATAGAATTTTTTTACCAGCCTCAGCTCATCCTGAGTTTTAACATTTTTCTTATAGGGACATGCCACACTTTTAAAATTTATCCATGGTAACTGTTCTATACCAACTTCTATATATCTCTTTCTTTTAAAAATTCTAATATAGCTAATGAGTTTCCTAATTTTCCAAATCATTTTTTTGGGATAATTTAACAAATCTACACATTTTAGGTATTGTTTTTATGACTTCAGAATTGCATTCTTGAAAACTTTTGAATTCTCTTAGCTTTGTCTCCACCATATCTTTTATTTTATTTCTTTGAAATTTGTTTTATCAGAATCTAGGGCATATGTCAAACTATTTCGGGCTTTTCTATTATCTTTCCAAAAATCTAAGATGGAGTGACATTTTCCCCAAATTTCCCATTACTTTCATCTCTTCCACAGCTGCCAGTTCTTCTTCCTTGATGTGAATTAGATCCATAAGAATAATTCCTGTTATTGCTCTCTCTATTTCTTGATATACAGAACTTTCATTAAAACACACCAAGACATTAGCTTAACTGCTTCTGATAGAAAGAAAATGCCGATAGATGTCACTATAATTGACGTCCTCTATATTTATTTTGCCTTGTTTTTGTGCCAGGCATGTGGATCTAAGTTCTCATCTACTTCCTCCTTTTATCCAGGTGGTCTATAGTATACCCTAGTGGTAAGATAACTGTTTTTGCCTCAATTTATTTTTACATAAATGCTCTCCAAGATATTTTTACCTTCTGTTTCCTGATTTTCTTCTCACAAAAGTATATTTTTAATGTGCCATGGTACCTTGATTACCATTTTTCCTATTATATTTCTTTTTCAATAACATACAAACTTCCAGAGCCACATTCAGGTCATGCGTCCCATATAAACAAATCTAAGCATAACTACTAGGTAAAATTTGTCTCTTTACTTTAGGATCTATTATTTACCATACTTGTTTCCAATACTTTGTATATTAGTATGCAGATATTAGAGATCATGATTTTTATTGCAATCTCCTTTCTTGGATTTTTTTCTGTGCATCTTTAAAAACTCTACTTTTTTTCTTCCTACATCATAGCAATTATCTATATATTTATCATGATAGATATCCATTGGCAGCTTCCTCCTTCTCCTTTGTTGTTAAAATCCCTTTTTATTAGATTTGCAAGTTCCCATGTAAGTGAATTTTTACCTCTCCCTTTAAGATATATTGTATCCCTGCCCCCCCCCCAAAAAAACCCCAAACCAAAAAAAATCTATATTCCATTATTTTGAACTATGGTCCAGAAATTTGCAACCCCATCACAACACATGATGTTTTAAAACAACTATTCACTTTTCCAACAAACTTTTCACTTTTGGAACACTGCGGTGTGATTGGTTGGTGGGTTGAGTTAAACACTTGTGTCTCTGAGGCCTCCAATTTGTTTACTATGACTTCATAATACAGCAGTGATTTAAAGTCCTTTTAAAAGGAATTCATATGAATCACTGGATGTCCTGGATAAGTGTGACCAAGGAAGACAGTAGACCTTATAATTGTTCATTTTAGAAAAAGGCAAAGTGATAAAAATGAGGAAAAATAGAAAAAGTTGCTAGAGTCATTGCAAATAAATAACCGCAGGGAAAATATTTTTGTTTTAAGTCATCAGTTGGGCAAATTTTGACAAGTATTAAAGAAACTGATATGGAACCTAGAAGCAAATCCAGAAATATGTATTCTACAATAAATCAAGGCTTGCCAACTTGATGAGGCATAAAGGCTGACATTTGGGGGGGGACTTTGTTTTCATTGGGAGCCAGCATGGTAAAGGGTAAAACACACTATATAATCAGAACATGTTCGTTCAATTCTTGCCTCTAATGCTTACTATTTTAGCCAAATCATTTAGCCTTCCCTGGTCTCAATTTTCTCATCAGTAAAATTACATGGTTGAATAGTTTGCCGTAAGGGTTTCTTTTTTTAACCTAATTTATTTTTATTATTTTTTCTATGACAAATCTTCATTTTTATGTCTTCCATACCCTCAGGTATGAAAAAAGAGGAAAATATCCCTTATAATAAAGTTTCTCCTTCAAAATAATAAAAAAAACACATCAAGTTCACACACTTGCTTCCTCTCCACGTTTCATCTTCAGACAAAATCATAGCTTATCATTGAATTGGTAAGATTTCTTTTTTTTCAAATCTGTTTTACTTAATAATGTTATCATTGTAAAAATAAATTTTCCTCAGTTAATTTTGCATCAGTTCAAAGAGATCATTCTAATTTCCTTGAAAACTTTTTATTCCATCATTTATTATGATACTATATCTCATTAAAATCATAGACCAAAATTTAACAATCCAAAACAGACCTTTAGTTCCCATTTCCTTATTACTACAAAAATGTTACTATATACATTTTCTAAACATAATGATTTTTTCCTCTTTTTATCTCTTAGGAAAATATACCTAATAATAGTGTTGTTGGGCCAAAGAGTATACATGCTTTAATATCTTTGAGAACATAATTCTAAATTGTTTTCCAGAATGGCTATGCCAATTTCTCACTTCACAAACACCTCCAACATTTGTTATTCTCCTTTTGTCATCTTTGCCAATGTGGTATGTATGAGGTAGAATTCAAGGTTCTTCTATACGTATGCTCTCTATATAGAGGGAGTGGACTTTCTCATTAATGTCTTTTTTTAGAGTTGGGTACACGTTCTGGGCTTGGATATTTGACTTGCCATTCACAAGTCAATCAAGATGAATAAGTAAATCTAAGCTTTTAGGTAATAGTTTGATTGCCTTATACTGCTGTGGGGTGGAGCTATCCCTTTGTTCTGGGCTGAGAAGTTACAGTTGTAGTTTTGTTTTGTTTTATTTTAATGCACCACAGAGCTGAGGGTGTGGTGAAAGCTGTGTATCCTCAGCCCCTTCTTCTCCCTCTACCTCATCTCCATGCTGATCGAGGCCTAGAAGAGAAATAGGAAGTCATATGTATGAAAAGAATCAATTAATTCTGTGTCTCTGGAACTGACTTATGGCTATCTCCTAATACCAATATAAAAGACAAAAAACCCCACCATAATTCTAGATTTTATTCTCTGGTGTTATCATGAGGTATTCAGGTGCCATAAGTTCTATCACCACAGTTCATTATCATTCTAGGTGAAGTGCAAGTCTATTTTGTTATTATTGCTGTTGTGAAGTTGTTTTCAGCAGAGTCTGACTCTTTATGATTCCATTTGGGTTTTCTTGGTAGAGATAATGAAGCGGTTTGCCATTCCCTTCTCTAGCTCATTTTACAGATGGGGAAACTGAGGCAAAGGTTAAGTGATTTGCCAAGGGCCACACAGTAAGAGTTTGAGGCCAGATTTGAATTCAGGGAAATGAGTCTTTCTGACTCCAGGCCCAGCACTTTATCCACTCTACCACCTACCTGCCCATGGAGTAGTACTATAAGATTTAGAGGTATATACATACATATAATATACATAAGTGTGTATTTGTAAGTACATATATAAATACACATACATATATTATGCATATACACACAAATATACATATATGTCTGTCAGTGTCTATGTACATGTATATCTGTATGTATGTATTTATGTATATGGTGGAATGACTTAAATGTTAAAGATTTGCCTCTTTAGGAATCCCAATATCTTTTTTTTTAGGTGGAGTTCAAATCAGTACTAAAAGACAGGAAACCTGTATAGTTACCTGAAGATGTAACTTACTAAGTAAGAGCAGAGAATCATATTGATTATTTGTATTCTAGACAACTGTGAGTCCTTTTATTATTTTGTATTTTCTGTTGGTTGAAATAGTTTTCTAAATCTGATATTGTAAATATTGTAAAATCTGATAATTTTTGGTGCTTACACAAGTGGAGGAATTTTTTCGCCTTCTAGGGGCACTTGGATAAATAATATATTCTAAGATTTCCTGGGGTAGGATGGTGGGGACCTTGATAGTTATTGTTTCTTCTTTCTTAGAGGGTAGATTAAAGAGAATAAACTAAAGAATGGATCCCCTACCAATATTAACAACAACAATGCAAGAATAAAGGAAAGGATCCCTCATTATTTCATTTGCCTTTTGAATTTCTGTGGGTAGGATTCATTCAATTTTTTCAGTAGATGGATGTAAGCATGAAGAATCTGGTGCAACCTCAAAGTACGCTGCTTCCCTCCAAACTTAACAGCTTTCCAAATGTAACAGCCAATTGCATGAAGCACATAGATGATTAACTTTGCACATGAGTCTCTTCACTGTTTAAAAGACTCATAAGTGCAAGAAAAGAGATTGCTGTGATCAAAGGTGTTGTCTTCCATTGCTTGGATTGAGTGATCTGAATTAATTGTGGTTGCATAAAATAAAATTGTGCAAATGTACTTCTGGGGCCCTAGAGAAATGAGATGTGTATTTCATTAGGCTACCCTAGTGTGCAAGATTTTAGGGAATTAAATGATGAAATAAGCATAGTATTAAAGACTTCTAATTAGCTTTCTCCCTCCACCCCCACCCCTTAAGTGTTTTCCTGGCCTTCTCCCTTCTCAATAATGTCGATTGTCTATAGCCTAATTAAAATATAGTAGATGTGTGACTCCTTTTGAAAGCAGTCTCCCCTAATCCTCCTCTTGTTTAGATAGTAAAGGTTAGGAAAATGACATACAGAACTGAGCAGTGAAATTTAATTTTAAATTGCTGAAAAGTCATGAGTTGGCCATCACATGTTCACTTCTATCCAAACAATTCTGCCAGTTCTTCTACTTTGTCTAAGTGATAATTATATGGGAATAGTTTTTTGAACTAACTGGTATTTTTTGAAAGGTAAATTGGTTCATACCTTGACCCTCTTAGACCCCCCCAAAAAAACTCTATTGTTTAAATGAATATTTAATTCAAATAGAGGAATAACAGAACACATCAAAAGTGAAACTTATAGGCCAATCTAAATATTTATAATTTTTCTAGTCTAGCAAGCCTGTAGAAATTCAATTTCTATACCGTAAGTGCCTCCTGAGGTGTTCTAGAGGCAATGATAGCGGCAAACTTGAAGTAAGGACAAATATCAGAATGAGTGAAAGCTATACATAAGTAGCAGTCATGATGTATTCATTTGCAACCCATTGGTAGTGCCTCCAGAACAGAATGAATGACAAGCCACTCACACACACATTAAAATGTGACAGGTACACATACCCTTTTCAAGAAACTTTTTAAAAATACAGTTCAGTTCAACAAACATTTTTGAAACTTACCTTATGTGAGATGCTCTATTAGGTACTGATGATATAAAAACAAAAAACACAATAGTCCCTCTCATTCAGAAGTTTACATACTATTGAGTGAGGTGACAATTAAATATAGTATGGATAAAATCAAGGAGACAGAGAACACTTGAAATTGTGAACATTGGGGAAGGCTTCATGGAATAGTTGGCTTCTGAGTTGAGCCTTGAAGAATGACAAGAATTCTGAGAGGTAGAATTGAGGAGGGTGTAAATTTCAGGCATGGAAAATGGCATTAGAAATGTTCAGAAGTGTCATATAAAGTAGTAGTACCACTTGGCCAGAACTCAGAGTACCTAATAATGAGGAATAAAATAAAATAGAACCAAAAAGGTAGGTGAAAGTCATAATGCAGAGGGACCTAAATGCCAGGCTAAGGAGTTTGCATTTTATCTTATCAGAAATCAAGGATTTCTTTACAATCTTTAGTAGACTTATGAACAGAGGAGAAATATGGTCAGTCAGGTACAATATGAAGATTATTTGTATAGCTGGGATGAGAATAGATTGGAGAAAAGAGAGACTAGATCCAGGAACAATCAGGAGGCTATTTCCACAGGGTAGGTGAAAAGTGATGAGAGAATGAACTGGAGTTCAATGGAGAATGAATGAAGAAAAGGGAGTCAGCTGCAAAAAAATGCTGTTATATGGATAGAATTGTACAGTTTTGCTATCTGATTGGAAATGAGGAGGGTAGCATGAGGGAAGGGGAGGTAAAGTAGGAGAAAAAAAATCAAAGTAACTACAAGGCTATAAACTTTGGTAGTTAGGGAGATGACCTCTTTCTCAGGAAATGAGTTCTATGTTGAAAATTTGTGTTCAAGATGCCTGGAAGTTATGTCTAGATATATAGATTTGATAAGATCATCTGCTTAGAGATGATAATTAGGTCCATCCATGCTGACGAACTCTCCAAGATAGAGTCACAAACACAAGATAGGAGAGACAGGTCAGAGACGTCGGGAACATTTGTGAAGGAGCCAGCATATAGATGATGATGCATCAAAAATGTCTGCGAAGTGACCTAAAAATTAGGAGAATGGTGACAAAGCAAATCAGGAGAAAATGCCCATGTAGAGAGTGTGATTGCCAGTATAAAAAACTGCACAAGGAATAACAAAACCAACAGAAATCATACAATAATCTCAATAGATGCTGAAAAAGCTTTTAACAAAATACAGCACCCATTCCTATTAAAAATACTAGAGATCAAAGGAATAAAGGGAGCATTCCTTAAAATGATAAGCAGGATCTATCTAAAGCCATTAACAATCATTATGTATAATGGGAATAAGCTAGAAGCCTTCTCAATAAGATCGTTGGTGAAGCAAGGATGCCCATTATCACCAATAGTATTCAATATTGTACTAGAAATATTGGCCATAACAATAAGGGGGGGGGAAGAAATCAAAGGAATTAGAACAGGAAATGAAGAAACAATACTATCACTCTTTGCAGCTGATGATATATGATGATATGATATGATAGATATGATGATATATTTAGAGGATCCTAGAGAATCAACTAAAAATTACTTGAAATAACAACTTTGGCAAAGTTGCAGGATATAAGCTAAACCCACATAATTTATATATATGAACAACAAAGTTCAGCAGCAAGAGATGGAAAGAGACATTCCATTTAAGATAACTGTAAACAATATAAAATGCTTGGGAGTCTGCCTGCCAAGACAAACCCAGGAAATCTATGAACACAATTACAAAACATTTCTCACATAAAGTCAGATCTAAACAATTGGAAAATATCGGTTGTTCATCGGCAGGTGGAGTCAGTGTAATAAAAATGACAATGCTGCCCAAAGTAATTGGCTTATTCGGTGCCATGCCAATCAAACTAACAAAAAATGTTTGATAGAGCTAATAAAAATAACAACAAAATTAATCAGGAAGAACAAAAGGTCAAGAATATCAAAGGAAGTAATGGAAAAAAATACAAAGGATGGTGGCCTGGCAATATCAGATATCAAACTATTTTATAAAACAGTAATCATCAAAACTATCTAGTATTGGCTAAGAAATAGTGTAGAGGGTCAGTGTAATAAATTCAGTACATAAAACACAGTAGTCAATGACTACAGTAATCTACTGTTTAGTAAACCCAAAAGTCACAGATTTAGGGATAAGAACTAATTAATTGACAAAAACTGCCAGGAAAACTGGAAAACAGTAGGATACAAACTAGTTATAGAGCAACATCTCACATTGTATACCAAGATAAGGTCAAAATGGGTGCATGATTTAGACCTAAATGGTGACACCATATACAAATTATTAAAGTAAGTAATAGTCTGCCTATCTGATCTATGGGGAGGGGAAGAATTCATGACCAAACAAGAGACAGAGAGTATTATGAAAAGTAAAATAGGTAATTTTGATTTATTAAATTAAAAAGCTTTTGTACAAACAAACCAATGCAAGAAAGATTAGAAGGAGAACATAGAGCTGGGAGATAGTCTTTACAAAAAGTGTCTCTGATAAAGGTCTCATTTTCTCAAATATATGGAGAACTGAGTGAAATTTATAACAATACAAGATTTTCCTGATTGGATAAATATCAAAGATTATGAACAAGCAGTTCTCAGAAGAAATCAAAGCATCTATAGGCATATGAAGAACTGTTCTAAATCACTGTTGATTAGAGAAACACAAATTAAAACAACTCTGAGATGCTACCTTATACCTGTCAGATTAGCTCATATGACAAAAAGGAAATATGATAACTGTTGGAAAGGATGCAGGAAAATTGTTCAGTTCAATGAACATTGTGTCCCAATGGTGAATTTGTGAACTGATCCAACCATTCTGGAGAGCAATTTGGAACTGTGCTCAAAGGAAAGCCAAACTGTGCATACCCTTTGATCCAGAAATATCACTAATAGGTCTGTATCCCAAAAGGATCACAAAAAAGGAAAAGGACCTATATGTGCAAAAATATTCACAGTAGCCCTCTTCATAGTGGCAAAATATTGGAAATTGAGGGGATGTCCATCAATTGAGGAATGGCTGAACAAGTTGCGAGATATGAATGTAATTAAATGGCTGAATAAGTTGTGATATATGAATGTAATTAAATACTATTGTGCAATAAGAAATGATGAACAGGCAGATTTCAGCTCAACCTAGAAAGACTTGTACAAACTGATATAAAGTGAAGTGGGTAGAACCAGGAAAATATTGTACACAATATCTGCAATATTGTGTGATGATCAACTATGAATGACTCAGCTCTTCTTACCAACACAATGACCCAAGACAAGTACAAAGAACTTGTGAAGGAAAATGCTTTCTGTATGGGGATAAAGAACTGATAGACGGGGGCAGAGACAAGATGGCAGCTGGAAAGCAGGCACTTGCATGAGCTCCCCTCCCAGGTCCCTCCAAATACCTATAAAAATGGCTCTGAACAAAGTCTAGAACTGCAGAACCCACAAAACAGCAGAGGGAAGCAGGGCTCCAGCTCAGGACAGACTGAATGGTCATGGGGTAAGGTCTACCTGGCAGCGAAGCAAAGCAGAGCCCAGTGTGAGCTGTGCCTGGACCAACTAGACCAGGAGCCAGGCAGAACAGGCTCTAGCACCCTGAATCAGTGAACTGTGGCAGTTACCAGACTTCTCAACCCACAAACACCAAAGACAACAGAGAAGGTTAGTGGGAAAAGCTGTTGGGACATAGTGAAAGGAGTTCATGGTACAACCATGGCACTGGGTCACAGAGGTGGTGCAGGTACAGAACTACAGCTACAGTTCCTTCCGGCCCCAGGCCCACCTAGTGGGAGGAATTAAGAGGCTGATCTGAGCCCGAGTGCAGAGCCAGCTTAGATCTGAGTATGGTCCAGGTTGGTGGTTCTTGGGGGAGGAGGAGCGCTGGTGTGGCAGAGCTTGATGTGTAGAAATAGCTCTGAAAACAACAGTGCAGCCCCTCAAGCTTGGGGCAAAGTATTCTCTACTCCACAAGTAGTCATACCCCGATGAAAAACTCAAGGGTCAAGTAAGTTGGCTGGGAACATGGCCAAGAAGTGAAAATGGACTCAGATTCAGACTCAGACTTTGGAAGCTTTCTTTGGTGACAAAGAAGACCAAAACGTACAGCCAGAATAAGTAGACAAAGTCAAAGAGCCTACAACAAAAGCCTCCAAGAAAAACATGAACTGGTCTCAGGCCATGGAAGAGCTCAAAGAGGATTTGGAAAAGCAGGTAAGAGAAGTAGAGGAACAATTACGAAGAGAAATGAGAGTGATGTGAGAAAACCATGAAAAACAAGTCAATGACTGGCTAAAGGAGACCCAAAAAAGTACTGAAGAAAACAACACCTTACAAAATAGACTATCTCAAATGGCAAAAGAGCTCCAAAAAAGTCAATGAGGAGAAGAATGCCTTGAAAGGCAGAATTAGCCAAATGGAAAAGGAGGTCCAAAAGACCACTGAAGAAAATATTACCTTAAAAATTACAATGGAGGGGCAGCTAGGTGGCGCAGTCAGTAGAGCACCGGCCCTGGAGTCAGGAGGACCTGAGTTCAAATTCAGCCTCAGACACCTGACACATGTACTAGCTGTGTGACCTTGGGCAAGTCACTTAACCCCAACTGCCCTGCCAAAAAGCAAAAAAAAAAAAAAAAAATTACAATGGAGCAAGTGGAAGCTAGTGACTTTATAAGAAATTAAGGTATTATAAAACAGAACCAAAGGAATGGAAAAATGGAAGACAATGTGAAATATCTCATTGGAAAAACCACTGACCTGGAGAATAAATCCAGGAGAGATAATTTAAAAAGTATTGGACTACCTGAAAGTCATGATCAAAAAAAAGAGCCTAGATATCATTTTTCAAGAAATTATCAAGGAGAACTGCTCTGATATTCTAGAGCCAGAGGATAAAACAGAAATTGAAAGAATCCACCAATCACCTCCTGAAAAAGATCCCAAAAAGAAATCTCCTAGGAATATTGTCACCAAATTCCAGAGCTCCCACATCAAGAAGAAAATACTGTAAGCAACCAGAAAGAAACAATTTGAGTATTATGGAAATACAAACAGGATAACACAAGATCTATCAACTTGTACATTAAGGGATCAAAGGGCTTGGAATATGATATTCCAGAGGTCAATGGAGCTAGCATTAAAACCAAGAATCACTTACCCAGCAAAACTGAGTATCATGCTCCAAGGCAAAATATGGATTTTCAATAAAATAGAGGACTTTCAAGCTTCCTCAGTGAAAAGACCAGAGCTGAATAGAAAATTTGACTTTCAAACAAAAGAGTCAAGAGAAGCATGAAAAGGTAAACAAGAAAGAGAAATCATAAGGGACTTACTAAAGTTGAACTGTTTTGTTTATATTCTTACATGGAAAGATGGTATATGTAATTCATGAGACCTCAGTCTTGGGGTAGCTAAAGGGAATATACATATATAGAGAGACAGAAGGCACAGGGTGAGTTGAATATGAAGGGATGATATCTAAAAAAACTAAAATTAAGGGATGAGAGAGGAATATATTGAGAGAGGAGGAAGGGAGAGATAGAATGGGGTAAATTTTCTTGCATAAAAGTAGCAAGAAAAAGCAGTTCATTGGAAGGGAAGAGGGGGCAGGTGAGGGGGAATGAGTGAATCTTGCTCTCATCGGATTTGACCTGAGGAAGAAATAACATACACACTCAATTGAGTATCTTACTCCACAGGAAAGAAGGAGGAAGGAGATAATAAAAGGGGGGATGATAGAAAGGAAGGTAGATAGGAGGAGGAGGTAATAAAAAACAAACATTTTTGAAAAGGGACAGGGTCAAGGGAGAAAATTGAATAGAGGGAGATAGGATAGGAAAGAGCAAAATATAGTTAGTCTTTTACAACATGAGTATCGTGGAAGGGTTTTACATAATCGTACACATGTGGCCTTTGTTGAATTGCTTGCCTTCTTAGGGAGGGTAGATGGGGAGGAAGGAGGAGGGAGAATTTGGAACTCAGTTTTAAAAACAGATGTTCAAATAAAAGCTTTTGCATGCAACTAGGAAATAACATATACAGGCAATGGGGCATAGAAATCTATCTTGTCCTACAAGAAAGTAAGGGAAAAAGGATGGGGGGGGGAGTGGGTGACAGAAAGGAGGGGTGACTGGGGAATGGGGCAACCAGAATATATGCCATCTTGGAGTGGGCAGGGAGGTAAAAATGGGGAGAAAATTTGTAATTCAAACTCTTGTGAAAATTGATGCTGAAAACTAAAAATTTTAAATAAATAAGTGACAGAAAGAAAAAAAAAAGAACTGATGGACTCTGCCAGCAGGTGAAAACATATTTTTTTCACTTTCTTTATTCTTCCTCATGTTTTATTTTCTTTTGATCTGTTTCTTCCTCCACAACTACGAGTAATGTAGAAATACATTGTACATGAGCTATAAACTACATCAAATTGACTACCATTTTTGGAAGAGCAGGGGGGAGGGATGGAGGGAGAAAAATTTTGATCTCAAAATCTTATAAAAATAAATGCTAAAATTTTTCTCAATATGTAATTAGGAAAAATAAAATACAAGTAATTGCAAATAAAGAAAAGCTGAACAAGGCAAGAATTATGAAGGCTGAGTTAAAGCTATTGGAGTTAGCAAGTAACATGAAAATGGCTGCCTAAAAGAGAAAAAAAAATTCAGTTTAGGGGTGGGGTTGGAAGTCATATTGCAACATATTATGGATCCTCTCCAGGAGGTTGGCAGTGAAAGAGAGAGAACACACATATATATGTACACACACACACACACACACACACACCCATACACACACATATATACATATATTGATAGATATAGATAGATAGATAGATAGATGACCTTGAAAGAATTTTCAGCGTCAAGTGAGAACTTTTTAAGGATAGGGTAGAACTGAACATATTTATAAATAATAGGGGTTGAGGGCTAGGGAGGGAAGAAGGGATAGACAGACAGATACAGAGACACAGACACAGAAAGACAATAATCTTGGAATAATCATGGAAGATTCATAGAAAATCATTTGTGATTGGTTAGGATCAAGGCACAGGTAGGAGGTGTTTGGATTTGACCATAGACGTAAAAGTGATGAGGATAGCCAGTGTGTTTTGAGTTAAGTGTAGAAGAAGAGCTGGGTTCATAGCAGATGGCTACTATTTTCTCAGTAAAGTAGGAGAGAATCATATTTGTCAGGGGATGAGATGGAAGAAGCATTGATAGTTTGAGAAAGAAGAGAAGATTTAGAATGTTCCCTAAGGGGAATGAGGTAAGGTGTCAATTGTGAAGGGAGGAAAAAAATATTCTTGTGAAGAAGACAACATCTAGTCAATGTTAAATTACATGAATTTATTGTGAATTCCTTTATTATTCAATTCTGTACTTCAGAATTATGAGCAGAGTAGCAGATGGCAGAGTTAAACAAGGCTTAAGGACTGAGAGATGAAAACAGTGACAGGATAAGGGGCCACAAGGATTAAAGAGTAAAGGGAAGACTTTTATATTTAACCTGATCAGATAAAAGGAAATGAATGCAAAGAAAGGAAAGTAAGACTAGAGTAGGGAGGATGGACTTGGAAAATGGTTGGTGAAGAAGCTAGAGGGATTAGATGGTGCATTGAATATGGCAAATGGGTTATGAAAGATTGAAGCAGAGGGAGATGGAGATGGGGAAATGACTGTAGTATAAGATGAGAATTTTTGAGTTTCTAAACAAAGAGATGTATTAGTTATGTAAAAACGAAACATAAGACAAGGCCTTTATTTGCATGGCTGAGGCAGATTGAAACCGTTGTTGGTCATAAGAGTTAATAAAAAAAACTGGAAAAACTGAAATTCAAGGGTGATTGAAGCATCACCACCATGTAAATGGTACCTCTCAAGTACCAGGACAAAAGCTTAATTAGAGGGGAAGACTTTTAGCCAAGGTGCAAAGGCCTTTAGGAAAGAAGGGAGAGAGAGAAGCCTGGAGGCTGGTAAATCACAACCACAAGCATCCTGACCAAATGACAGAGATAGGTGAATGAGGCTTGAAAAAAAAAAGACTATAATATTGAATGATGGCAGTAGAGGGAATGTCTGAAACTGGCAGAAAGGAGCCACATAATATCCAAACTTGGTCTTATAGAATTTCTTTTTGTTGTTATACTGTTTTTGTATCACACATGTCCTTTATACATATGCACGATTTATAGTTAAGGGTCAAGATCAGGTAATATTCATGAAGAAAGAAACAATGCTATATTTATTATATATGTCTACTTTGTGGCTCCATTTTTAAGCACAAAATAGATTAGCTTAAGTAAGACACTGCTTTCACTATAACGTATGGTGGGAGAAGCTATTAACTGATTCCTTCTATAGAATACAAGACATCAAAAATTAGACATACATGTGAAAACGCAGATACAACATTTACTTATGGGACAAATAACTACTAAAAGTAGGAAAGCTTAACTGAAACAAAGTTATTTGATTTTATAACAGAAGTATATATAAGAACCTAATTAACAACCATTTATCTTTTTAATCCTTTTTTATTTATGGCATGGATATGTTGATGCCCAGATGTAGTAGTGTTACTACTAATAATATGTGTGTGTACACATCTATATAATATATATGTATGTATACATATATATGTGGACACACATATGTACACATATATTTATTTACTAAAGGAACTTTATTGTGTGCAATTTAAATAAAATGTGTACTCCTACATTAAGGAAGTCCTTCATTTCCACTACAGGAGCTTTTTATGTCTGCAACTAAATATGTATTACATAGTATACATGAAATTTACAAATATTATTGTTGCTGTACATGCTTATTAGACAAACTTGGCATTTTCCCAAAGTTAAACTACATCTAATTTTCTTAGCCTGACATTTTGGAGGATTTTTGTGCTTTCAAAGTTAATGTTATGAAAGTATTTTCTGAAAATTGGTCACAAACTGGCAGTATTTCATCCTTTAGCCTCAATTCCTAGCAGTTTCTTGAGCACTTAAATGTTTGTTAAGTTGAATTCTGCTAGTTGGAGAATGGAAATTAAAGACATTTAAATTCATTTTTTGTACCTCTTTCTAAAAAGTGTCTCACATTTTTCATTATCCCTCTTCTCTTTCTGTGTACTTTAGACCTTCATTCTGTGATTCATGACCCCTATAATTATCTGGTCCCTTTTTTTTCTCTGTGTAATTCATATAATTAAAGCTTCAGATGTATACATTCGCTGCTGTCCCCTCTAGGTACTTTCTATCACTGCCTTTTAGGGCTTATCCCATGGATTCCCCATTCTATTGTGCCTCATTCTCAGAACAATGCAAATTGTTTCAGTGTCACAGAGCTTATGCCCCATGCTAGGACCCCTCTCCAAGTACTGATATCTACCCTCTCTTGTTGCCATTTTTCTACATAGGAAATCTCCCTACGTCCATTGTCTCCCACTCCTCCATGTATAAGTTGCCCCTAGAATTACAACCTCACCCCCTCCCAGGGCAAATAGACTTTTCAAGCAATAAATACCCCAGGCCTCATCCATTGTAATTTTATTATCTCCCTTCATCCATAGAAGCAATGATCTTCACATCTTAAGTAAGGTTTCCTTTTCCCCTCCTTTTTTCATTTTTTCCTCTTTCCTCCTCACCTATCTATTCCCCCTTAGGCTCTTCTCTTTCTGAGATGACAGAAGTCATCTTCCCTGGATTGCTTTCCCTTGATTTTAACCCAGAGCATCATTCACTTCTCTTTATGTTTTTGTTCCTCTCTATCGCCTTGTGTACCCTTCAATGTTGTAATGTTGGTATACAAAAGAAGAATTTACCTATAGGTAGGGTATCACCAGATTCTGTTCATAATATTCCTTGAATACCTCTTCATTGATACCTCTAAAAGATTTCTGCTTTTACCCCTGCCTCCTTGTGTACATTTAGAAAGAAGTCTCTTAATGGTTTTTCTATCATCACTGTTACTGTTGCTGCCTTTGCCTGCTGCATTTGCTCACTGCTCCTGCATTTCCATTGTTCTGAATTTTTTATAAAACAATATTTCAAGTTCACCTTTATTATTAAGCTTCCATCATTTGTCCTATATGGTTAAGCTCTGATAAGTCACCTTGGCCTGAATCTTGAGCTCCAGTGCCCTTCAGTAATCCATTCTCTCTTCCTTTTTCTAGTGGATACTGAATAGTCTTGTATTGTAGGAATGTTTTCCTTTTTACCTCTCTTGATGGCTTACAGAAATTGTTTCTTTATTGAATTGTTAAATTTAATGAGTATGGGTCTGTTAAGGCAATCAGGCCTTTCCCTGTTCTTCCCTTTTGGGATGCTAAGACTATCAAGTCTCCATTTTGTTTGAATGGGTGAGAAACCCTTTTGCTGTCTTTGTCTAGGAATTTTTCTCAGCATCAAGACAATCAGGAGCCATTGACTTACATATGTTGTGATACTGGGGATGGGGAACTTTCACACACCTAGCCTGGGTGAGGTCAGAGCCCTCAGGGCTCTGAACAGGATATAACTGAGGGGAACTTGGCGTTTGACTTTTGGGGCACATTCATGGAAGGAATGTTGAGACCCTGGGCAAGCTGTAACTGCCCCCAGCTTTCCTAACCTAGATGTTGGTTTGTATTTGGCCTGTTTATAACGTATGTTTGTAATTTGTTTGTATTTGCCTTGAAGTTCAGGGGCCTTATCTTTTCCCCCTGAACTAAGTGAATGATATATGTATGTTTGATTAAACTGAGATTGTTAACCCCTTAAAGTTGCTGTCCTTAGAAAAGCAGATTAAAGAACCCGTGTTGGCAGCTTTCTGTGTGCTGGTTATTGGTGGGTCTTACACGCCTACAGCAGCTGCTAACAGATTGTTTTTACAGTGTCTTAGAGTTTGCTTCCTTTTATTTTTTTGAAGGCAATCTGTGAATTCTTTTCTTTGGATTTTTATTTTCTATGTTCAGAAGTTCTGGGCAGTTCTCTTCTATCATTTACTTCACTATCATGTTAAGATTTTTTGTCCTGTCATGTTCTTCTAGGAGATCTATAATCCTAAGGTTTCTATGATTATCCTATCTTTGAGATAAGCATATTTTTATTGCATAGAGAGCATATTTTTTTAATCCTTTTTTTTATTCTCTTCTTCTAGATTGTCCTTCACTTCTATATATTTGAATTCCCTATCTATTTATCTCTTTGGTTTATTTGGTGTAGTTTGCTATTGCAGATTCCAGTTTTTCTATTCTGCTCAATATTTTTGCCATGCAGGGCACAAATTCTGCTCTCATAATTCTCATTTCTCTTAGTAACTCAGTTACTTGGTTGCAACATTTTGTAGTTGACCTGTTCTCCCAAATCCCATAAGGTATTCAATCTTATTAAATTTTATATACATATACATATATATACACACATATATATATGTGTGTATATATATATGTATATGTATGTATATATATGTATATACATGTAATTTGCAGTGTTTATTCGTGATTCCTGAACTTGTTTACTAGTTCTGGAAACTATATTTCATTCTATTGTTGCTGGTTTTCTTATTGATTATCTGTTTATGTTCAAAGTCTTTGGGATATCTTCTTCCTGAAATCTTCTGCACTCACTTCCTGAATCTCTCCCCAATGACTGTGGTTTTCCTGAGGGCTGAATCTGAAAGCATCTCAGCCTCCTCCCACAATAATTCATGGTTCACTAGCTTAGGTCTCTGACCCAAGTGATTTTTCTGTGATCAAAACTGGTCTCTGGTAGGTGCTATGCTCTTTTCTTTGGCCTTCATTGAATGCTGCAGGACAATGCTGGTCACTTGTCTCACTCCTTCTGGTACTTAGTTCTCTATCCTGGCACTAAGGTTCAGAGCTGTTTTCCTCAGCGCCCACAGTTCCGAGCTGTCCAGCATTGGTGCTTTGAAGTATGAAGCTCCTAGCAGGCTTTTGCTTTTGAAGGACTGTGATCAATCTGATTGTGGAGGCCTAAGTAAACTTCCACAGCCTGGAACGTGGGTCTCCAAGGCACTGGAAGTAGGGAGGATGGACTGGGTTATAGGAATGTGTTTTTATGTAAATAAGGGCCATGTCCTTGGGTCTGCTAATGCAGCTTTGATATTGGGAGCATGAGAGGTGAGGGAGAGGTGCTGAGTAAGATCAGGCAGTGAACATCAGTTCTTGGGTTTTGGAGGATGTATTTTCTACCTTATTTTGGATTCTGGGTGTGTTAGACCATGGAAACAGCTGAAGTTGCTTTATCTTTCACACATAATTTCTGGGTTTTTTGTTTTAAATATTTTCCCCAATTGTATTTTAAAACAATTTTTAACATTCATTTTTTAAAAAATTGGGTTGCTTATTCTTTCTCCCTCCCCCCTCATATAGGTAGGTTATACATGTGCAATCAAGTAAAATATATCTCCATATTAATCTTTTTGGATACACAGCAACAACAACAAAAAGGAAAATGAAAAATGATATACTTCGGTCTGCAATTAGACTCCATTAGTTCTTTCTCTGATGGGGAGGGAGAGCATTTTTTGTCATTGGTCCTTTGGGATTATCTTGGATTATTATATTGCTGAGAATAGCTAAGTCATTAACAGTTTATTCATTGCATAGTATTGCTACAACTATGTACAACAGTCTCCTGATTCTGACTACTTCACTTTGCATCAGTGGCATATAAGTCTTTCTAGGTTTTTCTGAAATCATCCTGCTCGTCATTTTCTTAGAGCACAGTAGTATTCCATTATAATCATATACTACAGCTTGTTCAGGCATTCCCCAGTTGATGGGCATCCCATTAATTTCTAATTCTTCATCACCAAAGAAAGAGCTGCTATAAATATTTTTGTACATCTAGGCCCTTTTCCATTTTTTAAGATGACTTTTGGATACAGAACTAGTAGTGGTATTGCTGAATCAGAAGGTATTTAGTTTTGTAGCTCTTTAGGCACAGTTTCTAATTGCTCTTCAAAATGGTTTAGTTAGTTCACAACTCCATCAACAATGCATATAATTTTGGTTTTGAAGAGATTTGAGAGGTTGTGAGGATCGGAGAAAATGCCCACTTTGCCATATTGTTGCTCATATGACCTAGAAGTCCACTCTGCCTGTCAGAAATTAAACACACACACACACACACACACACACACACAGAGATTTAAGTGCTGATTATTTTTCTTCTTTCTCAGTATATTGCAAATAGATGGCAGTTGGGAAAAGATCATCTAATGGTATGCACGAATGTTTAAAGCACTTTCCTTCTTGTTACCTCCCCGGGAGGGCTGTGGACTGTCCACCATTTTCTTTCTCCAGTGGCCAGAAACAGGATGAAAGGCATAAATTCATGAAAGAAGATATACCAAGGTCTATGCCCTTGTAGAGAGAATCATCAGCGATATACAGCCTTGTCTGAAACAACACATTCCTCTCATAAGCACAGAGAACAACAGAGAATATGTGGCTTTACAATGATCAAAAATGGATATTTTACCAGAGAGGAAACATTGCTCAGTGCTGTATCACTGGCTCGCTCTCCCTCTCTCCCTCTCCATCTCTCTCTCTCTGTTTCTCTGTCTCTCTCTCCCTCTCTCCCTCTCCCCCTCTCTCTCTTTCCCTCTTTCTCCCTCTCTCTCTGTCTCCGTCTCTGTATCTCTGTCTCTCTCTGTCTCTCTCTCTCTGTTTCTCTGTCTCTCTGTCTGTCTGCCTGTCTCTCTCTCTCTCTCTCTCTCTCTCTCTCTCTCTCTCTCTCTCTCTCTCTCTCCTTCCCTCCCACCCTCCAAATCACTTGACTTCCTTTAGCCTTGGCTTTAAATATTGTACAGCACTTTATACAAGCATTATATAAAATAATAAATTATTACATAAAGCCAAATAATGAACAAAGTTTTCACTAATATAGGTTCAAAGGAAAATTGGTTTCATGAATAGTGATGAATATTTTACATTTAGCATGTCATTTGTGAATATATAATTGAAGCTTCTAGTGTGTCTGTGGTGCCTAGAAAAAGTCTTCCTTAATGATTTTAAATGTTCTCCTGGAAATTTTTTCCCCTATGTTAATTTTCAGTATCCATGAGGATAGGGAAAAGCTCCAGATTAGTCAATGTGCAGTAATTTATAGAATCATCTGTGGTGTCTGACATAATAAGATTTTCGTGGTGCTCAGAGCTAGAAGCAATGCCAGCTTAGCACATACGCATTGAATGTCTTGTCCCTAATATTTCCTACTACTATGCAATTCCCACTTCAGGAATCAATCTTTTAACCAGGTACTGCCTCCAAATTGTGCTTATTGCATAGAAATGTCTTAACATGAGACAGGACCGAGTAGAACACATCAAACACATTTACACATGAATTCATTTTTGACACAATCTAGTAGAAAGTAGATATCTTAATAAATAGATGTAATGAAGAGTCTGGTTCATGCCTAGACCCCCTAAAATGGTGATATTTCATATCTCTAATCTTGATGACTCTCAGAGACATCTTTCATGAGACTAGAGTAGAACATGAGTGGATGTTCTATTTTTATACTGGCCTACCAAATGGTTGGTAGCAGCCTTTTTTCATTGTAACTTGGGCAGAATTGTTGGCATCTATAAGAAGGCTTAATTCAACACATGCCATGGTTTTTGTGATTTGCACTTTAGAGAGAAAGTGACTTTTTCACTCATACTATGTGTGAGGTATCAGGGGATCTTAGGGCCTCCTTCTGTACCACTCTGAGTCTATTTGCCCCTCAAGAAATAGACCTGGAGTTTTTGATCTTTCTTAATGTTCTTTCCATTCTAGGTGCAGCAGCACTTATGGTGAACTAAATTGTGAGCCTAAGTCCATTTCTCAACCAACCCTATAAAAATGGTATAAGAGGGGCGGAGAGATTAGCACCTGAGGTCACAATGAAAATATGAGATTTGTTCTCACCATAATTTTGAAATAAATATTATGTGTAAATTATATAGGATATGACTTGGTTAGATGGAACTGGGATGCTAATCCATGGGACCATAAAATGGAGGGAACATAGCCACTGGAGCTTGAGTCAAAGTCAGAGAATAGAGGCAATCTCAAGCTCCTAAGGGAAATCAACTATCTCTCTAGTTTTGTAAAAATGTAGCAGTGTGGATGGGATGAAGACCATTACGTTGGTGGCATTGGGACCTCCCTTTCCCTTCCAACACTGCCAACTGGGACCCAGTTAGAGCCTGCTCCCTTTGGCAAAATAGCCTGGGTTTGCTCTGGATCCATCATCCACTGATTGTCTTTTCTCTTCTGTCCCTGCTCCTGCATGGCTCATGTCAGCTTTTGAACCTTTCTCTGGGCAAATTAAAACATGTCATGGGGGTGGAGCCAAGATGGCAGCTGGAAAGCAGGTGCTTGTGTGAGCTCTCCCCCGGGTCCCTCCAAACACCTGTAAAAATGGCTCTGAACAAATTCTAGTGCTGCAGAACACACTAAATAGCAGAGGGAAGCAGGGCTCCATCCCAGGAAAGCCTGAATGGTCACTGGAAAGGGTCTATCATAAGGAGCTTGGAGCAGAGTGGAGCACAGCCCAGTGCGGGCTGTGCCAGGACCAACCAGACCTGGAGCCAGGTGGAACAGGTGGTAAGGCCCTGAATCATTGAGTTGTGGCAGTTACCAGACTTCTCAACCCACAAACACCAAACACAACAGAGAAGGTTAGTAGAAAAACTGCTAGAGTAAAAGGAGTGCATGGTCAGCCCTAGCCCTGGGGGCAGAGAAGTGGCACAGCTATAGGGCTGCTTCCAGAACTCCAGCTGCGGTTGCTTCTGGTGTGGGAGGAATTAAGTGGCAGATCTGACCTGGAGTGCAGAGCCTGCTTGGATATGAGTTGCGGGTCCAGGTTGGTGGTTCTTGGGGGAGGAGGAACACTGGTGTGGCAGAGTTTGCTGTGTAGAAGTAGCTCTGAAAACAGCAGCACAGCCCCTCAAGCTTGGCACAAAGTACTCTCTACTCTACAAGCAGTCATGTGCTGACGAAAAGCTCAAGAGTCAAGTAGTTGGCTTGGAACATAAACAGGCAGCCAAAATGGACTCAAATTCAGACTGAGAGTTTGGAATCTTTCTTTGATGACAAAGAAGATCAAAACATGCAGCCAGAAGAAGTCAACAAAGCCAAAGAGCCTACATCAAAAAGCTCCAAGAAAAAAATATGAATTGGACTCAGGCCATGGAAGAGCTCAAAAAGGATTTGGAAAAGCAAGTAAGAGAAGTAGAGGAAAAATTGGGAAGAGAAATGAGAGTGATGCAAGAAAATCATGAAATACAAGTCAATGACTTGCTAAAGGAGACCCAAAAATACTGAAGCAATAACACCTTAAGAATAGACTAATTCAAAAGGCAGAAGAGCTCCAAAAAGCTAATGAGGAGAAGAATGTCTTGAAAGGCAGAATTAGCCAAGTGGAAAAGGAAGTCCAAAAGACCACTGAAGAAAATATTACCTTAAAAATTAGATTGGAGCAAGTGGAAGCTAGTGACTTTGTGAGAAATCAAGATATTATAAAACAGAACTAAAATAATGAAAAAATAGAAGACAATGTGAAATATCTCATTGGAAAAGCCACTGACCTGGAAAATAGATCCAGTAGAGAGAATCTAAAAATTATTGGACTGCCTGAAAGCCATGATCAAAAAAAGAGCCTAGACATCATCTTTCAAGAAATTATCAAGGAAAACTGCCCTAATATTCTAGAGCCAGAGGGTACAATAGAAATTCATAGAATCCACCGATCACCTCTTGAAAAAGATCCCCCCAAAAAAACTCCTAGGAATATTGTTGCCAAATTCCAGGGATCCCAGGTCAAGAAGAAAATACTGCAAGCAGCCAGAAAGAAACAATTTGAGTATTGTGGAAACACAATCAGGATAATACAAGATCTAGCAGCTTCTACATTAAGGGATCGAAGGACTTGGAATATGCTATTCCAGACATCAAAAGAGTTAGGATTAAAAGCAAGAATCACTTACCCAGCAAAACTGAATATGATGCTCCAAGGCAAAATACAGATTTTCAATAGAATAGAAGACTTTCAAGCTTTCTCAGTGACAAGACCAGAGCTGAATAGAAACTTTGACTTTCAAACACAAGAATCAAGAGAAGCATGAAAAGGAAACAAGAAAGAGAAATCAGAAGGGACTTACTAAAGCAGAACTGTTTTGCTTACATTCCTACATGGAAAGATGTTGTGTGTAATTCATGAGACCTTTCTCAGTATTAGGGTAGTTGAAGGGAATATACATATATATAGACAGAGGGACCAGGGTGAGTTCAATATGAAGAGATAATATCTAAAAAAATAAAATTAAATTAAGGGATGAGAGAGGAATATATTGAGAGAGGGAGAAAGGGTGAGATAGAATGGGGTAAAGTATTTCACATAAAAGTGGCGAGAAAAAGCAGTTCATTGGAAGGGAAGAGGGGGCAGGTGAGGGGGAATGAGTGAATCTTGCTGTCATAGGACTTGACCTGAGGAGGAAATAACATACACACTCAATTGTGTATCTTACCCCACAGGAAAGTTTGGGAAATGGGGGGCAATAGAAGGGAGAGCAAAGAGGGGGAAGATGTAATCAAAAGCAAACACTTTGGAAAAGTAACAGGGTCAAGTGAGAAAATTGAATAAAGGGGGGACAGGATAGAATGGAGGGAAATATGGTTAGCTTTTCACAACATGACTGGTTATGGGAGTGTTTTTCATAATGGTACATGTGTAGCCTATGTTGAATTGCTTGCTTTCTTAGGGAGAGTGAGTGGGGAGGGAAGAGGGGAGAGAATTTGGAATTTAAAGTTTTAAAAGAATATGCTCAAAAAACCCCTGTTTTTTGCATGCAACTGGGAAATAAGATATACAGACAATGGGACACAGACATCTATCTTGCTCTACAAGAAAGTAAAGGGAAAAGGGATGGGGGTGGGGGAGTGGCATGACAGAAGGGAGGGCTGACTGGGGAATGGAGCAATCAGCATATATGCCATCTTGGAGTGGGAGGGAGGGTAGAAATGGGGAGAAAATTTGTAACTCACAATCTTGTGGAAATCAATGCTGAAAACTAAAAAAAATTTAGTAATAAAGTATGAAATAAAAAAAAAACATGCCGTAATAAAGATCTATTGCTTTAAGCAAAAATAAAAAACAAAAATAAAAAAAAAATGTAACAGTGTGGGCATGATGCCTGAGCATCAGGTAGCAGGTGTGATCCCAATGCCTGAGTATGTTACAGAGACATAAATATTTGATGAAGTAAGAAATTAGATAAGGTCTGAGCTTTTGATGTGGCTGATGGAAAGCAAGTCTAGCAGGACCACTGCAAGAAGTCAGACTCCTAGACCTCATTCTCTTCCCTCTCCAGACTATTTTCCAACCAGCTATTAAACTGATATTCCTGGAGTGTACAAGTGTTCAAGGAAGGTGGGCTGCTGAGCCCTTTTTGGGCCTGCCCAAAGGGTGTCTATCTGTGCATTGGTAATTAAGATGGACTTTTAGCACTTATTCAATCAAGTACCCTTGAATAGCTTGGCCTTTGTTTCCTTGATTAAATTGGGAATCCTTGATGACCTCCTTGCCTCAAGGGAAAGCCTAGTTTACATGGGTTTGAGTGACATGTTTGTGACATCAGAGGTTTTTAGACCACATGGGTTTAAGTCCCATTTTTATGATGCTTTTAGGTCACATGGGTGAGTCGCATGTGTGACTCATCTTTGACCCTGAACAAGATATATATATACCCAGAGGTTGGAGATCTCCCTTGGGGCTCTCATTCTTGGAGGTGTGTTGATGTGGAGACTCTGGGCAGGTGTAGTTAAGAGCCCTCCAGCTTGTAAACCTGGATGTTGGGACTTTGTTAAACCCTGCATTGAGATTTGAATCAGACAAGGTCTGTCTGTTATGTTTGTAATTTGTTCATATTTGCTCTGAAGTTCAGGGGGCTGGTTTTTTCCCCTGAACTAAGTGAATGATATTTGTATGTTGGATTGAAATAAGATTGTTAGCCCCCTAATGCTACTTTCCTTCTTAAAGCAGATCCAAAGTACCTGTGCTGGCTGAATTCTTGTTGTTGGGCTTATGTTGGTCTTTCACCCCCACAGCAGATGCTAGCTGGATTGTTACAACAACCTGCCACCCAACTCTCACCTGTGGCTCAAAGAGGCTATAACACGCACAACAGCCATACCCTGGTAAATTTCAGCAGGTGGGAAAAACCAGGTTGAGAGTAACTGAGGAAACTCAAACCTTTGGGTGAGTTAGGGGCATATCTACTCCAAGCAAGTGTCTACTATTCCCCAGTAGAATGGGCAGATGTTAAAAAGAATGGGCAGATATAAAAAAAATGTTCCAACAGTTCATGAAGAAAGCTGAAGAAGGTGCTGTGGAGAACTTAGTGCTTCGTTAGAAATTGAAGATGCCAAAGTCCTCCACTGTATTCTGAGCCAAAGACTTGTCATTCTACTGAATTCTGACAACTCTGGAATAAATGGTGAGGTTGACAACTTCATGCACCTCTATCTCATTTAAATACAATTTATGTGTGAGTACAAAGACATTGCCTACTGATTTACCATTTTTACCCACCTCAAAGTTCTGAAGGGATGAGCAAGTGGTAAAGCAACAGATGCAGATTTGCTGGGAGCTGTAGTCATAACCCAGTACACAGGCAATCCTGGCCATAGTCTTGTCAGCAATGAGATTTGGCAGTCCTGTGGGTGTCTGAACACTAAATCTCCAGTGAGATATCCCCAGCAGCTACTATGAATATGCCAGCACATTTCCAGGTTTGAATCACAAAATACAGGGTGTTCCTAAAGTCTGGACCATAGGCAAAAATGCATATTTTCAAGAAATGAATGAAATTTTCAACAATATTTTATTTAATTGGAATATTAACAAATAACATCTTCAATATGATTTCCATCATTTGTTTTGCAAAGGTTGATGTGCTTTGCAAGATTCACATGAACTTGGTGTAGTAACTCCACGTTGCCGTCAATTTTAGGGCATTCTATTACCATTAAAACACTTAGAAAATGTGCCCTAAAAATTGTTTGCTTCACCTAACCCAACCCTGTCCTGCTCACTGCAGTAGGTGAGGAACTTACCTTGTGATTGAAATATGCTAAAAAAGAAAAGTACAAAAAACTTTTGTGAAGATGATTACACTCACCATTGGTACATGGAATGAATGCATACTTATGGAAAACATGAAAGCAAATATACCTGAAAGATGAACAGCTCTTGGGGTGAGAAAACTCAGGTATAACATCCAAATAGCAGCCCCAAGTGAAACAAGGCTGGCAAATGAAGATGAGTTTACCAAAGTCAGAGCTGGATACATTTTTTTCTGCAGTGGCTATAACAATGGGGGATACCATGAAACTGGCATAGGTTTTTGCAATAACAGTTATTTTAGTCAACAAGCTTTGATGACTCTCAAAAGGAATAAATGACAGGCTCATGACAATGGTATTGCTACTTACAGAAAAGTGCCACACAGCCATCATCAATGAATATATTCCCACCATGATGAAACCTAATGAGGTCAAAGAAAAATTTTATGAAGGCCTGGAGACCCTCGTCATCATTGCACCAAAAGAAGACAGGCTTATAATTATGGTTGACTTTAATGCTAGAGTAGACATAGACTATCAAACATGATAGGGAGTCCTTGGGAGGAACGGAGTCAGAAACAGCAAGAGCAACTATTACTTACTACTGAAAACTCATGTGTCTCATGATCTTCTCATCAGCAACACTATCTTTCATTTACATAAACACACATACACATACACATGCACATGTACACACACACTCATACACTCACACACACACACACACACACACACACACACACCATCTTGGATATACCTGAGCAGCCAATATTGGTATTTAATAGACTATGGCATTGTAAGAAGAGATAGAGAGGATATGAGAGTAACAAAGATGATGTGTAGCATAGAGTGCTGGACTGATCTTAGGCTTATCCTTCCCAAGCTAAACATTCATATTCCATAGAAGCAATGGCTCCAAAGCAAGATGAATACCAAAAGACAATCTCAA
The DNA here is from genome assembly GCF_011100635.1 of Trichosurus vulpecula. Classification (NCBI taxonomy): domain Eukaryota; kingdom Metazoa; phylum Chordata; class Mammalia; order Diprotodontia; family Phalangeridae; genus Trichosurus; species Trichosurus vulpecula. Next base: position 315,778,192 of record NC_050576.1, on the reverse strand, counting down.
TGGATTAGAGTGCCTCTCCATGAGTGAACAGTTTTTTGCTCACTTGGAGGGAAAGCTGAGCCAACACATGGTTGACAACAATAGAGCAGAAAAGAAATAAATGGTTTTAGAGATTTGATGTACAGCAGTGCATTTACTCTTCTGAGGAAGAACACTCACAAACATCAAGATTGGTTTGCTGAAGATGATGGGGGAAATTCAGAAGCTGCTAAGTAAAAAAATGAGAACTCCACAGGGTTTAGTAGCATGATAGTTCATCTGTCTGTAAGAAGGCAGCATTTAACTACATTAAAAGTAAAGTGTAGGGGCAGAGCCAAGATGGTGGGGAAAAGCCAGGAAGTTGCCTGAACTGTCCCCAGTTTCCCTTGGAAACAACATTAAATCAATCAGATTTTGGAGTGACAGAACTTGCAAAAGATGGAGTGAAATAATTTTCAAGCTTAAGATACTTTAGAAGGATTTTGGAAAGGTCTGTTTCACTTGGGTTAAAGGGGAGCACAGCCCAGCACAGTTGGTGTCTGGGCAAACCAGTGAGAGGCTCTTAGCCACAGCACAGATAAATGATTGAGATCCCTTGGTCCTGGCTCAGCAGGCCACCTGAGAAGTCTCCAGCTCCATGGCAGAAGACAAATTGCTAGCCCAACAACCCAGGCATAACAGGTGCAACTAGGCCAGGCCACATGATTGCACTGGGCAAGCTGTAATAACCTCAGGCCCTAGTGTAGAAAACCAGTGACCAGGCTCCTGGCCCCCAGCATAAGAAGATTGGGACAGTGTCCTCTGTGTCCCAGGAGCAGAGCTCCATTTTAAAAGTCATGAAATAGACTGAAAAATGATTAAGAAATAAAAAAGAGCCCTGACCATGCAAAGCTACTATGGTGACAGGAAAGATCAAAATACAAACCCAGAAGAGGAAAACAATGTTAAAACCTCTATGTGTGAAGCCTCACAGAGAAATAGGAATTGTTCTCACACCCAAAAAGTCCTCTTGGAAGATGTCAAAAACGATTTTAAAAATCAAGTAAGAGAGGTAGAAGAAAAATTGGGAAAAGAAATGAGAGTTATGTGGAAAAATTATGGATAAAAGAGTAAACAGCTTGCAAAAAGAAGCACAAAAATTGACTGAAGTAAACAACTTTAAAAGTAGAATTGCTCAAAGGAAAGGGAAGTACAAAAATTAACTGAAGAAAACAACTCCTTAAAAGTTAAAATTGGGCAAATGGGAGTTAATGACTCTATAAAGCATCAAAATCAGTCAAACAAAATTTTTAAAAAATGAAAAATAGAAGAATATGAAAACATCTCCTTAGAAAAACAACTGACCTGGACAAAGAGATCCAGGAGAGAAAATTTAAGAATTATTGGACTACCTGAAGGCCATGATTAAAAAAAAAAAGGTAGACAGCATATTCCAAGAAATTTTCAAAGAAAACTGCCCTGACATCCTGGAAGCAGAGGGTAAAATAGTGATTCAAAGAATCCACTGATCACCTTCTGAAAGAGATCCTAAGAAAACTCCAAGGAATGCTATAGCCAAATTTCAGAATTATAATGTCAAGGAGAAAATAATACAAGCATCCAGAAAGAAACAATCCAGATATCATGGAGCCAAAGTCAAGATTACACAGGATTTAGCTTCTACATTGAAGGATCAGAGGGCTTGGAATATGATGGTCCAGGAAGCAAAGGAGCCTGGATTACAACCAAGAATCAACTCCCCAGAAAATTTGAGTATACTCTTTCCGGGGAAAAGACGAATATTCAATGAAAGAAGGGGCTTTCAGGTTTTCCTTATGGAAAGACCAGAGCTGAACAGAAAATTTGATCTTCAAATATAAGACACAAGAGAAGTGCAAAAAGGGAGACAGCAAAGAACAAAAAAGTTATTTAATAAGATTTAACTGTTTTCGTCCCTACACAAGAAGATAGTACTTGAAACTCTTGAGAACTACATCTTTATTAGGGCAGTTAGAAGGAGTATACATAGGCAGAGAGTATGGGTATAAGTTGACTTTGATGTGATGATATAAAAATTAAGGATAAAAAGGGATTGTACTGGGAGAAGAGGAAAGGGGGAGGCAGAATGAGGCAGATGATAACATATGAAGAGGTGTAAAAGACCTATTTCAGTAGAGGGAAAGAAGGGAGGGGGTAAGGATTGTTTGAACCTTACTTTCATTGGATTTGGCAAAAGCAGGGAATAATATGCACATTCAGTTGGATTTAGAAAGTTATCTTATTCAATAGAGAAGTAGGAGGGAAAAGAGGAAAGAAATGGGAAATGGGGGGTGATAGAGGGAGGGCAGAAGTGGGAGGGGAAAGGGAAAATAAGGGGAGGCTGATAGAAGAGAGGGCAGACTTAAGGAGATGATGGTCAGAAACAAAACACTGGGGAGGACGGATAGGGTGAAAGGAGAGAGAAAAGTATAAATGGGGGGGGGAATAGGATGAAGGGAAATACACAGTTAGTAATTATAACTATGAATGTGAATGGGATGAACCTTCCCATAAAACGGAAGCAGATAACAGAGTGGATTAAAATCCATGATTTTGCCAAAAAAAAAAAAAAACAAAAAAAAAACAAAACAGCGGTAGCAATCCTGATCTCAGATAAAGCAAAAGCAAAAATGGATTTAATTAAAAGAAATAAGGAAGAAAAATATATCTTTCTAAAAGGTTCTATAGATGGTGAAGTAATATTGATATTAAACATATATGCACAAAGTGGCAAACCTTCCAAATACATAGAGGAGACATTAAGTGAGTTCCAGAAGAAACAGACAACAAATTGTACTATTGGGAGATCTCAGCCTCCCCCTCTCAGAACTAGACACATCTAGCCACAGAATAAACAAGAAAGAAGTTAAGGAGATGAATAGAATTTTAGAAAAGTTAGATATGATAATTATCTGGGGAAAACTGAATGGAGAAAGAAAGGAATATACCTTTTTCTTATTGGTATATGGCACCTACACAAAAATTGATCATGTATTAGGGCATAAAAATTTTACAATCAAATATAGAAAGACAGAAATATTAAATGTATCCTTTTTAGATCATGACACAATAAACATTATGTTTAATAAAATTTAATAAAATAATGGAAAGAGACTAAAAGGTAATTGGAAACTCTACAATCTAATCCTAAAGACTGAGTAGGTCAAACATCAAATCATAGAAACAATTAACAATTTCATCAAAGAGAACAACAATAATGAGACAACACATCAAAACTTATGAGATGCAGCCAAATCAATTCTTAAGGGAAGTTTTATATCATTAAATGCTTACATGAATAAAATAGAGAAGAGGAGATCAATTAATTAGGCATGCAACTAAAAAAGCTAGAAAAAGAACAAATTAAAAATCCCCAATTAAATACCAAATTAGAAGTCCTGAATATCAAGGGAGAGATTAATAAAATTGAAATTAAGAAATCTATTGAACTAATAAAACTAAGCTGGTTTTACGAAGAAACCAATAATATGATTTTTAAAAAAGAAAGAAGAAAACTAAAGTAACAGTGTCAAAAATGAAGAGGGTGAATTCACCACCCTTGAAAAGGAAATTAAAGCAATAATTAGGAACTATTTTGTGCAACTGTATGCCAATAAATTTGACAATCTAAATGATATGGATGAATATTAACAAAAATATAAATTGCCCAGATTAACAGAAGGGAAAATAAAATACTTAACCCCATTTCAGAAAAAGAAATTAAACAAGCCATCAATGAACTCCCTAAAAAAAAATCCCCAGGGACAGATGGATTTACTATGTAAAATTTGTAGAAATAGGGTAAGGAGGAGTCCTGCCCAATTCCTTTTATGACAAAAATATGCTGCTTATACCTAAACCAGGAAGAGCCAAAACAGAGAAAGAAAATTACAGACTGTTTTTACTAACAAATTTTGATAAAAATTTTTAAATTAAATATTATCAAAGAGATTACAACAATTTATCCTCAGGAAAATACATTATGACCAAGCAGAATTTATACTAGGAATGCAGGACTGGTTTAACATTATGAAAACTATCAGCATAATTGACCATATCAATAACAAATCTAAGAGAAATCATATGATCATCTCAATAGATGCAGAAAAAGCTTTTGACAAAATACGGTACCCATTTCTATTAAAAACACTAGAGAACGTAGAAATAAATGGAGTTTTTCTTAAAATTATAAGTATCTATCCAAAACCATCAGCAAACATTAACTATAATGGGGATAAGCTAGAAGCATTCCCAATAAGATCCGGGGTGAGGTGAAGAAGGATGTCCATTATCACCACAGTTATTCAATATTGTACTAGGAATTAACAATAAGAGAAGGGGAGGGGTGAAATGATGGAATTAGAATAGACAATGAGGAAACAAAACTTTCACACTTTGAAGATGATATGATGGTATATTTAGAGAACCATAGAGAATTAACTAAAAAATTACTTGAAACAATTAACAACTTTAGCAGTATTGAAAGATACGAAATAAACACACATAAATCATCAGCATTTCTGATGAACAAAGTCCAGCAGTAAGAGATAGAAAGAGACATTCCATTTGAAATAACTTAAAAGAATACAAAATACTTGGGACTCTGCCAGGTAAGACATACCCAGGAACTATGTGAACACAATTTCAAAACACTTTTCACGCAAATAAAGTCAGATCTAAACAACTGGAGAAACATGAATTGCTAATTGGTAGCCTGAGTCATAATTAAAATGGTAATCCTGCCCAAAGTAATTTATTTATTCAGTGAAATATCAGTCAAACTACCAAAAAATTACTTGATAGAGCTAGAAAAAATAACAAAAAAAATTCATCTGGAAGAACAAAGTTTCAAGAATATCAAGGGAATTAATGAATACATATATCTATCTATCTCTATCTATATCTATATTTGTCTATCTATCTATCTATCTATCTATCTATCCATCTATCTGTATCTGAATGAAAGTGGCCTAGCAATCCCTTATCTCAAACTATATTAAAAAGTGGCAATCATCCAAACTACTTGGTACTGGCTAAGAAATAAAGTGGTAGATCCATGGAATAGATTAGGTATAAAAACACAGTAGTCAATGATTATAGTGACCTACTATGTGATAAATCTGAAGACTCCAGCTTCTTGGATAAGAACTCATTATTTGACAAAGGTTGCTAGGAAACTGGAAAATAGTATGGCAGAAACTATGCATAGATCAGCATCTCATATGCTATGTTAAGATAAGAATGAAATGGGTACATGATATAGACACAAAGGATGATACCATAAACAAATTAGGAGAATGCAGAATAGTTTACTTGTAAGATCTATGGAAAAAGGAAGAATTTATGAACAAGCAAGAGATAGAGAATATTATGAAATGAAAAATGGATAATTTTGATTACATTAGATTAAAAAGGTTTTGCACAATTAAAACCAATGCAAGCAAGATTAGAAAGAAAGCTGAAAGCTGAGGAACATTTTTTTAATAACCAATGCTTTTAATAAGGGCCTCATTTCTAAAATATATAGAGAACTGAATCATATTTATAAGAGTACAAACCATCCGCAATTGACAAATGGTCAACAGAAATAAACAGGTGTTTTTCAGATGAAGAAATTAAAGCTATCTCTAGTCATATTTTAAAATGCTCCTACTATTGATTAGAGAAATGCAAATTGAAACAACTCTGAGGTACCCACGTCATAGCTATCAGATTGGCTAATGTGATGGAAAAGAGGTAAATAATAAATGTTGGAGAAGATGTGGGAAAATTGGAACACTAATGCATTATTATTGAAGTTGTGAACTGATCCAACCATTCTGGAGAGCAATTTGCAACTATACACAAACAGCTACAAAACTGTGCATACCCTATGATCCAGCAATATTAGGTCTGTATCCCAAAGAGATCATAAAAAGGGAGAAAGACCCACATGTAAAAACATGTTTATAACAGCTCTTTTTTGGTGGCAAAGCATTGGAAATTGAGGAGATGCCCATCAATTGGGGAATGGCTAAACAAGTTGTGGTATATGAATGTGATGGGATATTACTGTGCTATAAGAAATGATGAGCAGGTATATTTCAGAACAAACCTGGAAAGACTTAGATGAAATGATGCTGAGTGAAGTGAGCAGAACCAGGAGAATATTGTAGAAAGTGACAGTAACATTATGTGATGATCAGCTATGGTATACTTAGCTCTTAGCTCTTCTCAGCAATACAATGATCCAAGACAATTCCAAAAGTCTCCTAATGGAAAATCCTAACCATACATGTCCTGAGGAGAAAGTATGGAGTCTGAATGCAGATGGAAACATACTATTTTCACTTTTTTGTTTTTTCTTTCTCACAGTTTTTCCTATATGTTGTGATTCTTCTTTCATGACATGACTAATGTGGACATATGTTTAACATCATTGTACATATATAACCTGTTTTTAAAAAATAAAGTGCAAGCAAAACTTAAAGGATTTCTTGGAAGGATTGTTAGCTCAGTAAGAAAGCAGATGAAATTCAGTTTTACATTAATAGTAATAATCCAAAGCACATTTATGATTCATGTAAGTCTATTTATGGGCCAGAGACCTATGGTACATCTCAAGTATTCAATGCTGATGGAGCCACATTGATTGATGATAAGGATATACTCTTAGAGAGATGGGCTGAATGTTTCTATAGCATTCTCAACATACCACCATTGACCAATGCTGCAACCATTGACCATATACCTTAGGTTGAAGTCAGTCTGTCTTTAGTCTAACTTCCAACTGAAGGTGATGTTTTGGATGTTGCCAGGCTCCTCTCCAGTGGCAAAGCACCTGGTGCTGATTATATTCTGGCTGAAATTTACAAGGCAAGGGGTTTATTGCTCATACAAAAGCTGACTGAAATTTTCTGGTTTATATGACAAGATAAGATTATTCCCCCAGCAGTCCAAGGTTGCCTCTATTGTCCATCTCTATAAAGGAGATGGAAATGATTTGTCCTGTGACAATCACAGGGAGTGGGGGAGGGGAAGGCTCTAATTTTGTCATTGCTGGCATGATTCTTGCCAGACTACTCCTTGAGAAGATAATTCTTCACCTGGAAAACTGTCGTCTACTTGAGAGTCTGTGTGGCTTCCGAAAGGGCCAAGAAATAGTCAATATGGTGTTCGCTACTTGACAACTCTAGGAAAATGTCAAAAGCAAAACAGAGGTCTGTACACAATGTTCACGGAGCTGACCAAAGCATTTGATGCTTTCAGTCATGAGGGGAAGGGCCCAGAAAAATCTGATTGCTCAGAGAAGTTAATCAATATTGTTTGCCTTTTCTATAATGGCATACTTGCATGGGTTCTTGATAATGAATGATTTTCTCTCACAGTTTCCGAGTTACCAATAGAGTGAAGCTGGGCTGCGTGCTTGCTCCCATGCTTTTTAGTATGGTGTTTTCAGTGATGTTGTCAGATGCCTTCCACGATGATGTAATTGGCCTCAAGGTCAGCTACCATACTGACAGTAAATTATTTAACTTGAAAAGGCTACAAGCCAAAACTAAAGTGGAGGGAGAGTTGGTGTGTAGACTTTTTGTTCGTAGATGATTGTGTACTCAGTGCAGCCTGTGAGGCTGAGATGCAGCAGAACATGTATAGATTTTTTGGCCTGTCAATTACTCCCAAGAAAAAATAGGTTCCCCACCAGCCAGCACCACATCATCCATATTTGGAACCATTAGATACAGCAAATGGAGAAATTTTGATTGCTGTGGATAAGTTCACTTACCTCGGCAGTATATTTTTGAGGGATGTTCACATAAATGATGAGGTTGACGCATACATTGCCAAAGCTAGCTCAGTGTTTGGAAGCCTCTGAAAGAATGTGTGAGGGAAAAGAGGTTAGTAAGCTGCCTACCAGTCTGAAGGTCTATAGAGCTGTTGTGCTAACCTCATTGTTGGTTGCCTATGAAACCTAAATAGTATACCAGTGCCATATCAGGAAACAGAATCACTTCCATTTGAATTATTTTAGGAAGATTCTGAAGATCACCTGGCACAATAAGTTACTGGAAACTGAGATCCTTTCTTGAGCTCACTGCCAAGCATTCAAACTCTGCTGCAGAGATCACAGCTCTGATGGGCTGGCCACATTTTTCAATGCAAATGTATGTTTGCAAAAAAGACTATTTTACGAAGAACTCACACAAGGCAAGCAATCACATGGCAGTCAGAAGAAGCAGCACAAGGACATTTTTAAGGTATTTCTGAAAAATGTTGGAATCAATTGTGACACATGAGAGACACTGGCACAAGACCAACCAATATGCATTCTTGCATCAAAGAAGGCGCTGCACTCTATGAATAAAGCTGAATTGAAATAGCTCAAAAGAAATGTGAAATGCATAAATTAAGAGACATTTCCACTCCATATGTTCACATTGACTATTTGTGCCCTAACTGCAGTACAGTCATCCAAACTTGTGTGGGTCTGATCAGCCACAGTCGGACACACCATACCTTTACCCAAACATAATATTTTCATGTTGGTCATCATCAAGCACAAAGATCAACAGCCAAGCAATGAAACTGATATTTCTAAAGTGGAGGACTGATTATTTTAGGCCTTAGCTCAAAGAGTTCCAGTGGTTCCCTCTTGCCTCTAGAACAGTTTTCTTGCCTGTTTAATATTTAATGTCCTTCTCTGTCTGAGTCCAATCTGCCTTCCATGGGATATTGCCCATGACCATCCTCCATATTGTCTATATTCCAACAAATTGGCCTATTTGCTGTTCTCCATATATGACATAACTTGGCTAGTCTCTATATCCTTGTACAGGCATCCTGCAAAACAATCACACCTCCCTAATTAATGCTAAAGTAATTTTTACAGGGTGCATTAGGACTTAGAGAGAATGAAAGGATTTTAGGAGCTATTTTTGAGGAGGAATTAATAATAATAATAATAATATTAACAGCTAAACATTTCTATAGTACTTATTTTGTGCCAGGTACTGTGCTAACTGCTTTATAATTATTATGTATGTCATTCGATCCTCACAACAACGCAGCTGTTATTATATATACATATATATATATATATACACACACACAAATACATATATACCAAATACATATACACATATATATATACGCGCATGCACACATATGTATATATGTTTCTGTATATATGCATGCATATATACAGACATTTTATATATACATACTTTACATACATACTTTTATATATACAGATACATACATATGTACACACATATATAGTAGATATGTGTGCATATAAATACAAGTGTGTGTACATGTGCACATATATAAATATATACATATACATGATTGGTTGGTTGGTTGTGGTCCTTCATTCTCTAAGAGGACCAAAATGACATCACTATGCTTGAGTCAAGATTCAATGTGTCCAACTGTGGCTGATCAGGCCAATACAAGCTCCTAATGGTTTATCGCAGGTTGGGCACAAATAGTCCATGGGATCATGTGGGGTGGATACTCTAAACTTGTGCATCCTGCGTTTTCTTTGAGCTATTTCAGTTCTGCTTTGCTCATAGAGCACAGAACCTTCTCTGATATGAGAACTCCATGTTGAGCAGTCCTGTGCCAACGTCTCCCATGTCCCACAATCAATTCCAAAGTTCTTGAGAGAGACCTTGAGAGTGTCCTTGTATCGCTTCTTCTGACCAACATGTGAATGCTTGCCCTGCCAAGACCAAAGTGGAGGGAGTGCTGGCACATGATTTTCTGTTTGCAGATGATTGTACACTCAATGCAGCATCTGAAGCTGAGATGCAACGAGGTATGAATCAATTCTCTGCTGCTTGTTCTAATTTTGGACTAACAACACCAAGAAAACAGACATACATACAATACGCACATACACACATACATTTACACATACATATATACATACATAATAAACATGCATATGTGTTTATGTATGTATGTGTACACATACACACACACACACACACACACACACACACACGAAAATTGGGGTAAACAGGGGCAATGACTTGCCCAGAGTTACACATAGCTAGTAAGTGTTTGAGACTGGATTTGAACTCAGGTCTTCTTGACTTCAGGTCCAGTGTTATATCTACTGCAGAATGTTGAGGTGGAGGAGGACAGAGGAAAATCTATTTGTGTTAAGAAAAATTCATAACTTCCTTCAAAGTTCAGTTCAAATGCATAAGAAGCCTATTCTAATCTCAGTTATTGTTGCCTCCTCCCCCAAATTACTTTGGACATAAATGTACATAATTTTCTGTAAACATACTGTTCCACCTATCCCCCTCAATGGAATGTGACCTCCTTAATGGAATGCCTTTTTTCATTTTTGTCTTTGCACCTTCAACCTCTAGCACAGTGCTTGGCATATATTAAATGCTTAAATGATGCTCGTTGAATGAATGAGTGAACAATATGGAGCACTAGCTAAATTAGAAAAGAGGATGAGCCGAGGAAAAGGAAAAGCATGTTTAACTTATTTAGTAATGTTATTCAGGTCACCTCATAGCTATGAGGCACTGAATTCCTGAGTAGCTTCAAGAAATAGGTATGGAATTTACTTACATATATTGGAAGATCTGTGATCTGATTGGTGCATATGCTAACATATTTATGTCCCCTTATCCTGCACAACACTTGTCCATGTATTCCCCTAGATACTCTATATGGAGTCTACCTGCTGGGAAAGGAGTTTTCCTCTAGAACTGTCAATGTTATGTGAATTCCATTGGAGCACACAATATTCTATTGTTTATCCATCACTTTTGCTACATGACCCACTTACTCCACTAAAGCGTGGAGATTGTGATTTATAACATTGGAGAAAGGACTTTTACAAATATATCATTTGATCCTCACAACAACCTTGCAAGATAGATGCCTTTATTCTCCCCATTTTGTAGCTGAGGAAACTGAAGCAATTAACTAATTTTTCCAGGGCCACACAGCCAATTAAATATCTGATGGATGATTTGAACTAAGGTGTATCCTGACTGAGTCCAGTGCTCTATCCATTATGCCATCTAGCTGCTGCAGTGATAATGATAAGGCATCTTAAAAGTCTCAGAGTCTGAGTCAATCTCAAAGATTCTCAGAGAATGTGATTTGATGAAGGTATACACCAAAACCAGACTGCAACTTCTAGACAAAGAAGTGCCACTGAGAAACAATCACCATTGAATGATAGCATCATGAGAATGAGAGTGGGTTTAGTTGGTTCAAGCAGCAGACTACCTTGGGAAATGGTTGAAGGCTATGTTACTATAATAGAACGTTGATTTATATGCAGAAAGCAAAAGTGAACTATTTCTTTTTCCTTTTAAAATATTTTTTGCCAATTACATGTAAAAACAATTTTTATCATTCATTTAAAGTTTTTTGAATTCCAGATTCTCTCTCTTTCTCTTCCCCAACTCCTGCACCTACCCGAGGTGGTAAGCAATTTGGGTCAGGTTATAGATGCACAATCACGCAAAACATTTCCATATTAGTCATGTTGTGAAAGAAAGCACAGCCAAAAAAAACAAAACAAAACAAAACAAAATCATGAAAAAAATGAAGTGATAAATGGTATGCTTCAATCTTCATTCAGACTCCATCAGGTCTTTCTCTGGAGAGAGATAGCATTTTTCATCATAAGTCCTTTGGAATTTTCGTGGATCGTTTTATTTACGAGAAAAGTTAAGTCATTCCCAGGTGATCTCTATGCAATATTGCTATTACTGTGTACAATGTTCTCCTGGTTCTGCTCACTTTACTTTGCATCAGTTTGAGTAAGTCAAGATTTTTCGGAAAACATTCTGCATGTTTTTCTTATAGCACAATAGCATTCCATCACAATCATGTAAGATAACTTGTTCAGCCACGTCCCAGTTGATGGACATCTCCTCAATTTTCAATTCTTTGCCACCTCAAAATGATGAGAAGAGCTACTGTAAATATTTTTACACAAAAGTGTTCTTTTTACTCCTGTTGGTTTTTTTTTCAATCTCTTCAGGATACAGACCTAATAGAGAGATTACTGAATCAAAACATACATACAGTTTTGTACCCCTTTGGACATAGTACCAAATTGCTTTCCAGAATGATTGGATCAGTTCACAACTCCAATAATAGTACATTAGTGTTCCAATTTTTCTACATCCCCTGTAACATTTATCATTTTCCTTTTCTGTCATATTAGACAATCTGAAAGGTGTCAGCTGATGCCTCAGAGTTGTTTTAATTTGAATTTCTCCAAGCAATAGTGGTTTAGACCATTTTGTCATATGATTATAGATAACTTTGATTTCTTTATCTGAAAATTGTCTATTCATAACCTTTGACCATTTATCAATTGAGGGATAACTTGTATTCTTATAAATTTGACTCAGTCCTCTATATATTTGAGAAATGATGCCTTTATGAGAGACACTTGCTATAAAAAAACAAACAAAAACAAAATGGTTTTCTCTTTTCCTTCTGATCTTGGTTGCATTGATTTGTGCAAAACTTTTAATTTAATGTAATTAAAGTTATCTATTTTACATCTTGTAATGATCCTATCTCTTATTTAGTCATAAATTTTTCCCTCCTCCATAATAGATCTGACAGGTAAACTATTCCTTGCTCTCCCAATTTGTTTGTGGTATCACTCTTTATGTCTTAATCATATACCCATTTTGAACCTACTGTGGTATACAGTGCAAGATGTTGGTCTGTACATAGTTTCTGCCCTACTGCTTTCCAGTTTTCCTGGCAGTTTTTGTCAGTTACCAAGTGCTTGTCCCAAAAGCTTGGGTCTTTGGGTTTATCAAACAGTATATTACTATAGTAACTTACTATTTCGTATTATTTACCTAATCTGTTCCCTAGGTCCAGTATTCTATTTCTTAACAAATCCCAGGTGGTTTTGATGATTACCACTTTGTAATATATATTAAAAATCTGGTACATCTAGTCTACCATAATTCACATTTTTAAAAAATTTCCCTTAATATTCCTGACTTTTTGTTTTTCCAGAAGAATTTTATTATTTTTTCTAGCTCTATAAAATAATTTTTGGTAGTTTGATTAGTACGGCACTGAAGAAGTAAATTAATTTAGGTAGAATTGGCATTTTTTAATGAAAAAACATTTATTGAATTCCTATTCCTACTAAGTTCCAAGTGCTATTCTCAGTACTGCAGATGGATGACAACTACAGAAAGACAGTCTATGGTCAAGTTCACACTTTGGGGTAGGGTGGGGGGGTGGAAGACAACATATTATTAGAGAGTTCAGTGGCCAGGTAAATGAAAAGACTTTTAAAATTATAAGTCATAAAAGTCATAAAAATGCATCAGAGGGGCAGTTTGCGTGGCCCAGACAGGAATCTTTAGATTATCAGAAGGTCAGATGATATTGAGATACTGGAGGGCATACAAGCAGGGCAAATAGTAAAGCCAGGATATCCTTAGAAAGAAGTGTCAGGGCAGATAGCAAGATTTGTTTCACAGTCCATTTTACCTGAAGGAAAAGTTGGTGACTCCCATTACCCCAAGTCATGTGAGCAGTCAAACTATCTGGATTAGGTCATAGGTAGTTTGAGGCAAGAGTTGAGCAGGTCAAGAGTTCAGTTGGATCTGACAGACATGAGGATATCTGCCTTTCTCTTATTAATAGTACATGGGAATAACGTCTGTTGTTGCATATAGTATGTTTATAGCATAGTATATAGTATTTTGTTTGTATTATCAAAGAAAAATTAAAATAGCACATAGAAAAACAAAGATGGCCAAGGAAGATGGCTACAACACAAATGGGGGGAGAGTAAAGAGATTGATTTGGAGATTATATTGCAGGGTTAAAGAGAGTGACACTTTAAATTTCACCATCTGCAAAGTATTGATTAAGTCTTCTCACTTCTTTCTAGTGGCTTCTCTGCTTAATCTTTGAGCTTCAGCATTGACTTCAAATTTCGAACGAACAGGTACATACTTCCACTCAACATTCATGTACCAAGTCATATTATCCAGTTTAGTGAATTGGTCTTTGTAGACAACATCTTTAGTTTTTCTTGTTTTCCAGCCATTTTCTTTCCAGTTGTCAATCCATTCAATCATACCTTTGGTGATAAGTTGATTATCTGTGCATACAGTAAGTCTGTCCTTATTTTGGGCCTTTGCTTGCTTAATCCCTTTGGTAGCTGCTTCTAGTGATGATCTTTGGTTTGTCTATCATCCAGAATGTATATCACTTATGTTTAGATCATGGTCTGGTCCCCAGTAGACACTAATACCTCCTTGTGCTTCTTCTTTCACATTATTTTTGCAGGCACCATTGACATACAGGGTCTGATGCCTGGTGTGGTTGCCTGTACTCATAGCTCCTTGGACTATATTTGCAACTCATCTCCAGTGTCTCTCCAAAGTCTTGGTGAAAAAGAAAAGGAGTCTGACCTTCAGAGATTGTGCTAGAATTCTCATTTTTATTATATTAGCTCAGCCTACCCATGAGCAACTGATAGTTTTCCAATCATTCAGATCTGACTTTATTTGTGCAAAAAGTTTTTTGTAGTTGTGTTCCTATAGTTTTTGGGGTTGTCTTAGCAGATAGACTCCTAAATATTTTATATAGTCTATAGTTATTTTAAAAGGAATCTCTCTATCTCTTGCTGCTGAGCTTTGCTGCAATATGTAGAAATGCTGATGATTTATGTGGGTTTATTTTATATGCTACAACTTTGCTAAAGTTGTTAATTATTTCAAGTAGTTTTCTACTTGATTTTTAGGATTCTGCTGTTCTACTGGCTTGCTGAACCAGGACCAAAGGGCCTCAGTTGCTGATCTGTGCTCTTGCTTAGAGCCACCCACTGGCTTGCACAGACACTGTCTGTGCAAGGGTTAGATTGCTTTTATCCAAGTGAGACAAATCTTTCCTAAAGACTTTCTAAGTTATCTTAAGCTAGAAAATTATTTTGCTCCATTTTTTTGTGGATTCTGTCACTCCAGAATCTGTTTAGAGGCTTGATTTAACTTTGTTTCTGAGGGAAACTGGGGAGAGCTCAGAGAAATTCCTGGCTTCTCCCCACCATCTGCATTAAGATGTTATTTAAGTATTCTATTTCCTTTTCTGTTAATCTAAATAATTTATATTTTTCTAAATATTTATCCATTTAACTTAGATTGTCAGTTTTATTAGTATATTATTAGGCAAAATAGCTCTTAATAACTTTAATTTCTTCTTCATTGGTGGTCAAATCACCCTTTTCATTTCTGATATTGGTAATTTTGTTTGCTTCTTTTTTTTTAAATCAAATTAACCAAAGATTTATCTAGTTTATTAAGTTTTTTTTCCATAAAAATAGTCCTAATTTTATTTATTAGTTCACTGGTATTCTTACTTTCTATTTTATTAATCTCTCCTTTGATTTTCAAGATTTCCAATTTGATGCTTAATTAGGGATTTTCATTTGTTGTTTTTCTAGCTTATTTAGTTTTATGCCCAGCTCATTGATCTGCTTTTTCTTTTTTTTATGTAAGCATTTAGTGATATAAATTAACCCCTATGTACTGCTTTGTGCACATCCCATAAGTTTTGGTATGTTGTCTCATTGTTGTTATTCTCTTTGGTGAAATTATTATGTTCTTTGATTTGTTCTTTGATCCACTCATTCTTCAGTATTATATTGTCTAGTTTCCAAATAATTTTTAATTTTAATATTTCTGCCTTTCTGCATTGATTATGAGATTTTTATGCACTACTCCATGGTTAATTTTTGTGCAGGTGTCAGGCACCACCGAGAAAAATGTATATTCTTTTGTATCCTCATTCAATTTTCTCCAGAGGTTTATTATGTCTAACTTTTCTAAAATTCTGTTCACTTCTTTAATTTCTTTCTTGTATATTTTGTGGTTAGATTTGTCTAGTTCTGAGAGGGAAAAGTTGAGGTCCCCCACTAGTATAGTTTTACTATTTCCTCCTGTAACTCTAACTTCTTTAAAAATGTAAATGCCATACAATCTGGTGCTTCCTATTGGTATTACTCCATTGTCTATGGTACCTTTTAACAGAATGTAGTTTCCTTTCTCATGTCTTTTAATAAGATCTAATTTTACTTTTGCTTTGTCTGAGATCATGCTTGCTACTCCACTTTTTATTTTTCACCTCAGCTGAAACGTGATAGATTCTGCTTTCACAACTTATCTTTATTCTGTGTATGTCTCTCTGCATGTGTTTCTTGGAAGCAACATTCTTCATAGGATTCTGGTTTTTCATGCACTCTGCTACTCACTTCTGTTTTATGTGTAAGTTCATCCCATTCACATTTATAGTTATAATTGGTGTGTGTTTCCCTCTATTCTATTTTTCTCCTGTTAATCCTTCTCTTTCTCCTTTCACCCTATCCCTCCTCACCTGTTTTTTTTTTTTGTTTTGACCAACACCTCCTCCAATCTGCCCTTCCTTCTATTAATTCCCCCTGTCTCCTGTCCCTCTTGCCTTCTAATTTCCTGTCAGGTAAAATAAATTTCTATACCCAACTGAGTGTGTATATTATTACCCCTTTGAGCTAATTCTGATGAGAGTAAAGTGCAAGCAAATCCTACCACTCCCATCTTTCCCTCCACTGTAATAAGTCTTCTGTGTCTTTTCATGTAAGAAAATTTACACCATTCAACCTCTCCCCTCTTCCCCTAGTGCAATCCTTTCTCAAACTTTAATTTTTTTGATATCATGCCATTAAAGTCTACTTAAATCTATGCACTCTATCTATGTATACTACTTTTAACCACTTTGATAGTGAAAAAGTTCTTAGCAGTTGCAAGTATAATCTTTTTATTTATGAGTATAAACAGTTTAACTTTATTGAATCCCTTATGGTTTCTTTTTCCAGTTTACCTTTTTATGCTTTTCTTGAGTCTTATATTTGAAAATCAAATTATCTGTTCAGCTCTGGGTTTCTCATCAAGAATGTTTTAAAATCCTTTGTTAAGTGTATTTAAAATACTACCTCTGAGTTTCTATTTTACTGTGATTCTGGTAGACTTTTGGGATATGTTTAATCATTTCGGAGGAAGATTTCTGGAATAATATTTGGAAAAATTCCAATATATTCTAGATATTAAAATATTATATGTTCACAGAGTGACAGAATATTAGAAATATGAGGGCACCCAGAGTCCATCTAGTTTGAGAAATCTCTAAAAAATAAATTTCTGTTATGAAATCTCAGGGAAGCGATCACCAAGTCTACAGTGGAAGATCTCCATTGATGGAGAATCACCTACTTACTGAGAATCACAACACACACCAATTAATTGTTACCAACTAATTAATTACCATTCTATGTTCCCAAAGGTCACACAGCTAAGTAAGTATCTGAGGCCAGATTTGAACTTGATTCAGAAAGACTGAGTTTAAATCTGGACTCAGACATTTACTAGCTGTGTGAACATAGGCAAGTCATTTAAATTCTTTTAGCTAAAGAGTTCCTCATCTATAAAATGAGCATAGTAATAGCACCTACCTCCCAGGTTTGTTGTGAGAATCAGATGAAATAAAATTTACAAAATGCTTAGCACAGTGACTGGCCTATAGTAAGTCCTATATAAATATTATTGTTGTTGATGTTATAGTTTGAAACTGGTCTAATTTTTAGAAAGATTTTTCTTGCACTCAGTTCAAATCAATATCTGTGAAACTTACACTGATTTTTGGCCTCTTCTACATGACAGTCCTTCTGAAAAAAGAATAAAAACTATTTCACGTACCATCACTCCCCATTTCCTACCCCAAGTCTCTTTTTTCCCAGGGTAACAATTTGTAGCTCCTTAGCCCAATCCTTTTATGACATATCTCCTAATCTCCTCATTCTTACTCTTGAAAGGCATATTTCACGTTCATTTACAAAATATAGATAATTCCTGCTACAACTCAAGCTGTGCACCAGAAGATCTAAGTGACAAGTTAAAAATGAAAGTTTTGTGAATAACATTAATCAGACTACTCTACATGATGTTCCCTCTTTATCCCTCATACTTCTGTTGTCACATGTAGCTTTTGCTAATTCCAGGCAAAATTTTGAAGTAGACATGTATCAGTATCAATCAAAATTTGTATCTCTATCAATCTATATGATCAAAGGGGAAAGTAATGAATGTTGGAAGGGATGCAGAAAAATTAGGACACTAATTCATTGTTGGTGGAATTGTGAACTGATCCAACCATTTTTGAGAGAAATCTGGAATTATGCCCAGAGTTATTAAACTACTTATAATCTAGCAATACCATTACTAGGTCTATTTCCAAAGATGATTAGGAAAAAAGGAAAAAAAATCCTGCATATTCTAAAATGTTTATAACAGCTTTTTGCTTGGTGGCAAAGAACTAGAAATTATAGGGATGCCCATAAATTGGGCAATAGCTGAACAGGTTCTGTTATATTATTGTGATGGAATACTACTGTGCTATAAGAAATGATGAGCTCAGTGATCTTAGAAAGACATGGAAAGACTTGTACAAAATAATGAAGAGTGAAATAAGCAGAACCAAGAGAACACTGTATAATATTATTTTAAGAACAACTTTGAGTGAATAAGTGATTTTGACTGTTATAAATACACAAATTAACTATAAAGGATAAATGAGGAAAAGCATTGACTGCATCCAGAGAAAGAATGATAAATAGATATATAGAATAATATATGTATATACACATATATTTCTATTTATATATGTGTCTAAATATGTCTATACACATACATATAGACATACATATACATACACACATATGTATGTGTGTGTATATACATGTTCATACATATGTACATCTAATGGTAGCTATCTCTAGGGTGGGGGGGTAGGGAAGAAAAAGAAAGAAAAAAAATACATGACAATTTTGTTGTATATTAGAAAGGAACAACAAGTTATGCATTGCAGATTTTCAGTTTCATGTGCAATTATCATTTTTATTATATATATTATTGAAATGATTGTTTTATTGCATAAATTAAAAAGATTTTTTTTAAATTTATCTCTATTGCCTCTCTGACTTTTCTTTTTAGGTGTCTTTCTCAGCCAAGCAATTTCATATGTGTCATAGGACTAAGACCTAGGAGGTACCTTAAAGATCATTTTTTTTAAGATTTTAAAAAGGGAGATTAACTTTGAAGTTTTAGCAAGAATAGTAGTACATTTTTCTCCTCTGGCACTTGAGGGGTACATTCTCCCCTACACTATGTCTGATCCTAGGGAAAATGAGCTTTGACTAAATGTAGTTTCTACATAGCATAGAACCTGTCAATGGGGCTGTCCTGAAGGGTGCTCCCAAGTATCTCAAAACTGCATTGCCAGTGGCAAATGTTGGCAGAGACTCGAAGCTTAAACTTTCAGATAGTTCACTTTTCTGACCTTTTGAAACTAACAGAATTGTAATTTCTATGCTCTTTACCAAAAATGAAAGAATAAATGCTGTGGTAAAGAACTACAGACCATATTCATGGTCCATATAACCAGTTGGCCTGTCTCCAAGGCCTCTCCCCTTATGATACTACATTTCTTTTCTCACTGAAATGCCACCAAGCAGGAAGAAGAGAAATCATAAACAGCTGTTTTGTTTTAGTCTTTGTACTTCCAATAAAAATGTCACTTAAAAAGAACAGAGATGAGAAAAGTAACTAGATTGGACCAATGTAGGAAGGCACTGAGAAAGTGACTAACAACATACCCAAAGGAAGAGAAGAAAGCAAATGTGTGAGGAAAATATCTTGTAACTTACTGATCCTGAAAAATAAAGGAGACCAAGAGAATATCAATAGCCACCAAACTATAAGCTTGCTTACTCATCTATTTAAAAATATCTTTATGAGGGTCACCTATAAATGAATGAAAGATATCGCATGTCATAAAGAAACTATATGAGAGCAAGAGAAGATGAACTGGTCTGAGAAGACACAAACAGGAATTACACTGGCATGGATAGGTTGCATGCTGCATCACTGGAAGGAATTATCAAAATATATAAGGTCAAATACATTTGTGTTTTATAGAATATCCTCACTGATTAGCACAGTGCCTACCTAGAACATAGTAGACATGTAGTAAATGCTTCTTAAATTAAATATAGCCCCTTTGTTTTAAGAGTGAAGAAATACACAAGCATCTACTTTCAGACCCTCAAGTCTGTGTTCCTTGCATAATGTCTCTTTTTCCCATTCTTCCCTCCATATCTCTCCCATCTCTATTTGAAATTTACTTGCTTTGCTTCCTAATCCCAAAATGATATGTTCTCTTCTAATTGAAAGCTACCTAATCTGATAGACAACCTGCCCTAAGGGGCTAGAGGGGTACTAAATTGTTAATGAATTACCACTCTCAGGTGAACTATATGCATTTTAAAAGGAAGTCTACTGAAGAAAATAGCTTAACACAAAATATACTCTCAGTGTTGCAGTGGTTTTAGAAAGAGCACTGACTTTGGATTCAAAGTAATCATATCCCTGCTCAGCCTTGTACTACTTGTGTGACCTTGGGCAAATCATTTGACTATGACAGACTTTGGTTTCCTTATTTATAAAATAAAAGTTGGACTATGTAACCTCTAAGGTATCTCACTGCTCTAAATATTTGATCATAATTGTGGGAACTTAAGGCACCTTCTCAAGGTAGTGGGCACATATTTAGGGAAAAGCATTCATACACAATTGCTAATAGAATCAACATATGATTCTTCTGGGGCACAGGAATTTTTGAGTGGTATATTAAAGTGTGAAGAGAAGAGGCTATCTTTTTATATCATTTCATAGTCTACCTTCACCTGTGCAATATACTGCCTTTTTAGCACAAATGCTTTAGTTAGTGTGATCATGGGGGTAACAACAATGCTGTCTGCTGCTGCTGTGGAGGTGTAAGGCCAATAACACCAGCACATAGCAGGGCTGCTAGCATAAGTTCTTTGATCTGCTTTTCTAAGGAAAGCAATTTTAAGATTAATTAAACATACATATATAATTCACTTAGTTCAGGGGAAATAGCACGTGAACTTCAGAGGAAATATGAACAAGAATTACAAACAGAGAAAATAACACAAATCAACAGACAGGCTTCTGTCTGACCATAAAAATATATACATAGTTACCAGAGAGAGAAGCACCAATATCTAGGTTTTCAAAGCCATGGGCACTCCTTAATGGCTACCCAAAGTCTTGTCTGGTGAAATCACAGGAATGCTCTTTCAATGAGTGAGCCCCCAAGGCAAAATGCTAACCTCAGAGTATATATACACTTCCTCAGCCCACAGAGGGCATCACAACCATGTCACTCAAACTCATGTGATTTAGGCTTGCTTGTGACTTAAGCAGGTCATTAAAGACTCTTGATTAATCGAAGACTCTAGATTCAAACAAAGGCAAGTCTCAATCAAAGGCACTTGATTACCTTCATGCCAAGAAGAACTAAAACTCTAAAAGAAAAAAGAGCAAAACAAAAAGTCCCACTTTGCTTGCCATTACATTGGATTCGATGACTTAAGAGCTGGAAAGATCTTAAAGAGCATGAAATCTGACCACCTCATTTTTAGGTTGAAGAAACCAATTTTTACAGAGACTCTACAAGTACTAGGTTGAGGAGCTAAGATTTGAACTTAGGCCCTCTTACTCTAAGGCAGCTAGGTGGCACAGTGAATAGAGTGGCTGGGCTGGGGTCAGGAATTCCTGAGTTCACATCTGGTCTCAGACACATACTAGCTGTGTGACCCTGGGCAGGTTGCTTAGCCCTGTGAGCCTCAATTTCCTCATCTGTAAAAAATGAGGTGGAGAAGGAAATGGCACAATATGTTTGCCAAGAAAATCTCTAATGTGGTAATGAAGAGTGCAACACAACTGAAAATATGACTGAGCAACAACTTCTTACTCTAGATCCGGCATGTTATTACTATTTCATGTTGTCTTTGATTCTGCTGGCATCTAAAGATGTCAGAGAGCACTTTTTGTGTGACTAAAATCCCTCACATAATATTCAAAAAGCCTGTGAAAATATAAGATTTTTAAATTTCAGTGGCAACTTTGACATTTTGTCATGAGGCCAGAAGAGATCAATAAAGAATCCAATTTTACGTCCCTGGCTCTAAGGAGAATGCATCAAAATAAATTTGAACAGTTTTATTGTTTAAAAAAATAGCCAGGAAATGACAATCTACCCCTTGTTTACTAGTTCTAGTACCTCACAACTATTATGCCAATGTATACTAATAAGAGGCCTTAATGCAAACATTACTAACACAATGGACCGCAATTCCTCTTCTGAAGCTACTGCAAAGTGTCCCATCTATGACTATTTGGGGATTTCCCACACACCCATTATTGATGCAATAGCCCTTAATAGCACCTTTGTTGTCAGAAGAAGTTTTGTAGCTTAATATCCCCGGGACCGTTTGATAGGAAGTTGTAGCATGCTCAATTGCAGCTGTAGCTGAGCAAGTAGCCAAGTATTGAGGCATATACCTGTTATTCTTATTCCTGTGTACTAGAAATCTAATATCGATATTGTGTATTTAGATCAAGGCAAGCAATATCAGACATGTTGAAAATGATTCTGATAGAATAGAAATAGAGAAATTAAACAGGACACCAATTCCACTGATCCCACAGTGTGAGAGTTGGAGAACTATATTCTGAGGTTTTTATTTATACATTATTTGTACAAGCATTTAAAGAAAAACAAACGGTGTCATTCAATTTTACATCACTCCACCAGTGTCTCTAGGAGAAAATTGACCTAGAGAGAACCTGATCATGTCAGTTTGTCAGTGCATGTCTCCAAAGTCAAAATAAAGAGGAAGCTTGGGCTATTATCTGAATGTCAAAGGCTCGAGGCAGAACCTGCTGCAGGATATTGACTAATTTTCTTAGGAAGAGAAACTCATTCCTAAGCAGAGGAAGATATTCTGGACTTCATGTTGGTGAACGGACTCCATTTCAATTTCACAATTGGTTTAGAGGTCTTTTTTGAGTGGAGGCTGAATAGAGAATGGGGAAATGGTCTTTCTTCCCCTGAAAAAATAGTAACCCACATATATGTGCTTTGATTTCTCCTGATATATTAACAAAGAGAGAAGCGTGTAGACAGATACGCAAAGTGGGCATGGGCAACAGAGTGGGTATTAGTTCTTTTAAGTTTTTAAAGAAAAGAATGAAGGGCATAAGTGGAAAATAAAGAAAACAAAAGGAATAGTATGCTCAAATAATGTAGTAAATGCAGTTAGAACTTGTTCCTAATTTAAAACTCCCATTTTTAGTTTCTTGAGTTCTTGGGGACTTGAGACTTGTTGCCAACACATTCAACATATTTTTTGCTGAGAGAATCACAAAATGTAAATATAAACTAAATATATACTTTATATTGACATTTTTTTAGCCATATTTTTAAGCTGAGTCAAATTTTTAAATTTCTCTTATTTTAAAGACTTTCCAGCTTTAAAAAAATTGACTGTCCAAGATTAATTAGTTGATTCTCTCTTCTTCTTTTCTAATCCCATCTACAGTTCAGAGGCACGTAAAACCACAAAGCAAGATAATAAGCAATAAATGGAATAATTAATTCAATGCACTGAAACTAATTTTAATTTATATTTCTCCCAGCTTCTCACCGGGGAATGGAAAACCTGGTGTTCTAGGGACTGAAGTGTTCCAATTCTGGTTGTTTTGAATATGTCATGAAACTAAAAGTTCTTATAAAATTTAAGCTTATTGAAATTAAGGACAGAACTACATAAAAGATTATTAATAACCACAAAAGTATTTTAAAAGTGAATTATAAGAAAAATTTCCCCAAAATGATTTCAATTCAAAGCTGCGTCATTTGCAAATTACTTCAGAGAAATTAATTGATACAAAATCTGTATCAAATTTTTCAACTGAGGTACATTTTGAAAAATTTTATCTAGCTATAAATAATGGTATAATGGATAGACCTCTGGACTTGGAGTTAGGGAGACGTGCATCAAATAATTTAAATCCTGCCTCAAATATATAATAGCTATATGAGCCAAGGAAAATAATTTAACATATCTAGTTCTCAGTTACCCTCTAAATATGACCTACTGAAGTAAAGGGAGGCAAAGGTTGACATTTATTTATTACTTTAAAGTTTGAAATTGCTAAATGTACATTTTTTTACATCTCATTGTTACAATGAAGTAACCAACTTTTTGGTGAGTTAGAACACCAAAGATATTTTCAGAAGTAAAAATTAGAGGATAATATTGCCTGGGTTTTTGAAGGTATGTATGTTCAAACCAGACTGCAATATTTGCCACAAAAAGTCATTTTCTTCTAAGTCCCATAATATTTTCTATATGGAAATAGATAAAACATCTTACATTAAAGATGAAGTGAAGTGTTGTCATGACTTACAAGGAAATAATCTGAAGGCTTATTTGAAAAACTACAATTAAAAGGAATATTGTTATTTTTGCTTTAAATAAGGCAGAAATAGCAAATCTGAAAGACTAGCCATTAAGTTCTAGAGGACTTTTGATCCATGTTGGTAGAGGAAATAGACACACTGAAGACATTATAGACACGTGAAGGGATGACATATTAGGGTATTATACTTTATTCTGTAACATACTGGATTATTCACAAGAGTAAAAAAAAATTTTTTTAAAAAATATGAATAAATTTGGAAGCAATCCTTTTTTTAAAGAGGGTAAAGCTACTCCCTATGGGGAGGCATTAATGAAATCTGTCAATGAGCAAATATTTGATCATCTACAGATCTCACCCGTAACTAAAATCACTAGGACTATGATGAAGACATAACCATTGCTTTTCTTTTTTTTTTACCCTTTTTTAAAAAATTTATTTAATATATTTAGTTTTCAGCATTGATTTTCACAAAAGTTTTAATTACAATTTTTTCCCCCGGTTTCTACCCTACCCCCACTCCAAGGTGGCGTATATTCTGGTAGCCCCATTCCCCAGTCACCCCTCCCATCTGTCACCCCACTCCCCTCCCATCCCCCTTTCCCTTCTTCTCTTGTAGGGCAAGATAAATTTCTATGCCCCATTGCCTGTGTATCTTATTTCCTAGTTGCATGAAAAACTTTATTTTGTTGTTGTTGTTTTTGAACGTCTGTTTTTAAAACTTTTAGTTCCAAATTCTATCCCCTCTTCCCTCCCCACCCACCCTCCCTGAGAAGGCAAGCAATTCAACATAGGCCACATGCATATCATTACATAAAACCCTTCCACAATACTCATGTTGTGAAAGGTTAACTATGTTTTGCTCCTTCCTAACCTATCCCCCTTTATTGAATTTTCTCCCTTGATCCTGTCCCTTTTCAAAAATGTTTGTTTTTTATTACCTCCTCCCCCCATCTGCCCTCCCTTCTATCATCTCCCCTTTTTATCTTCTTCCTCCTTCTTTCCTGTGGGGTAAGATACCCAATTGATTGTGTATGGTATTCCATCCTCAGGTCAAATCCTATGAGAGCAAGATTTACTCATTCCCCCTCACCTGCCCTCTCTTCCCTTCCTACAGAACCACTTTTTCTTGCAACTTTTATGCGAGATAATTTACCCCACTCTATCTTTCCCTTTCTCCCTCTCTCAGTATATTCCTCTCTTATCCCTTAAATTGATTTTATTTTTTTAGATATCATGCCTTAATATTCAACTCACACTGTGCCCTTTGTGTGTGTATATATATGTGTACATATATATACACACACACATATATGCATATATATACCTACATATGTACATACATAGACACACACATATGTATATATATATATATATGTATACATACACACACACACACACACACACACACACACATATATATATATGCATATTCCTTTTCAGCTACTATGATATTGAGGTCTCATGAATCATACACATTATCTTTCTATGTAGGAATGTATGCAAAACAGTTCAACTTTAGTAAATCCCTTATGATTTCTCTTTCTTGTTTACCTTCTCATGCTTCTCTTGATTCTTGTGTTTGAAAGTCAAATTTTCTATTCAGCTCTGGTCTTTTCACTGAGAAAGCTTGAAAGTCCTCTATTTTATTGAAAATCCATATTTTGTCTTGAAGCATGATACTCAGTTTTAATCCGAGCTCCCTTGACCTCCGGAATATCATATTCCAAGCCCTTCGGTCCCTCAGTGTGGAAGCTGTCAGATCCTGTGTTATCCTGATTGTTTTTCCACAATATTCAAATTGTTTCTTTCTGGCTGCTTGAAGTATTTTCTCCTTGACCTGGGAGCTCTGGAATTTGGCGACAATGTTCCTAGGAGTTTTATTTTGGGGATCTATTTGGGGAGGCGATCTGTGGATTCTTTCAATTTCTATTTTACCCTCTGGCTCTAGAATATCAGGGAAGTTCTCCTTGATAATTTCTTGAAAGATGATATGTAGGCTCTTTTTTTGATCATGGCTTTCAGGTAGTCCAATAATTTTTAAATTATCTCTCCTGGATCTATTTTCCAGGTCAGTGGTTTTCCCAATGAGATATTTGACATTGTCTTCCATTTTTTCATTCCTTTGGTTCTGTTTTATAATATCTTGATTTCTCATCAAGTCACTAGTTTCCACTTGCTCCAATCTCATTTTTAAGGTAGTATTTTCTTCAGTGGTCTTTTGGACCTCTTTTTCCATTTGGCTAATTCTGCCTTTCAAGGCATTCTTCTCCTCATTGGCTTTTTGGAGCTCTTTGCCATTTGAGTTAGTCTATTTTTTAAAGTGTTGTTTTCTTCAATTTTTTTTTCAGTATTTCTTTGGGTCTCCTTTATCAAGCCATTGACTTGTTTTTCATGGTTTTCTTGCATCTTCTCGTTTCTCTTCCCAATTTTTCCTTTACTTCTTTAGCTTGCTTTTCCAAATCCTTTTTGAGCTCTTCCATGGCCTGAGACCAGTTCATGTTTTTCTTGGAGGCTTTTGGTGTAGGCTCTTGGACTTTGTTGACTTCTTCAGGGCGTATGTTTTGTTCTTCTTTGTCAACAAAGAAGGATTCCAAAGTCTGAGACTGAATCTGGGTGTGTTTTCGCTGCCTGGCCATGTTCCCAGCCAACTTACTTGACCCTTGAGTTTTTCGTTGGGGTATGACTGCTTGTACAGCAAAGAGTACTTTGTTCCAGGCTTGAGGGGATGCTCCATTGATTTCAGAGCTATTTCTATACAGCCAGCTCTGCCACACCAGCACTCCTCCTTCCTCAAGAACCACCAACCCAGACCTGACACAAATCTTCAGCAGGCTCTACACTCCTGCTCTGATCCACCACTTGATTCCTCCCACCACATGGGCCTGGGGCCAGAAGTAACTGCAGCTGTACTTCTGTAGCTGCACCTCCCCCGCTGCCCCTGGGGCGGTGGCCAAACTGCGAACTCTGCCCCCCCCCCCCAGCTTTTCCCACTAACCTTCTCTGTTGTCTTTGGTGTTTGTGGGTTGAGAAGTCTGGTAACTGCCACAGCTCACTGATTCAAGGTGCTAGGGCCTATCCTGCCTGTCACCTGGTCTGGTTGATCCTGCTGCCTCCTACACTGAACTCTGCTCCCCTCCACTCTGTGCATTATAGACCTCATCCAGTGACCATCCAGGCTGTCCTGGGCTGGATCCCTGCTTCCCTCTGCTATTTTGTGGGTTCTGCAGTTCTAGAATTTGTTCAGAGCCATTTTTTATAGGTTTTTGGAGGGATATGGTGGGGAGCTCACGCAAGTCCCTGCTTTCCAGTTGCCATCTTGGATCCACCCCCGGAATATAACCATTGCTTTTCAAATTTATTCCCTCTCTAACTCACCTTCCACACAGGTGCTAAAGTGATATTTCTAATGTGAATGTGATAGGATCATCGTCATTTTGCAGGTGAGGTACATGAGACGTAGGATCATACTAATATTAAATGGTTGAGGCAGGATTCAATTCAAGGTCTTCCTGACTCCAAGTAAAGAAGTCCATCTGCCACATCATTCTAAACTGTGCTACTTCTCTACTCAGTGAATACCAGTGGCACCCTTTTGCCTCTAGTATCAAATAAGCCCCCCATAACCTAGCTTCCACTTACCTTTCAGGCCTTATACATTACTGCCTGTTTGTACTGACTCTTCTACATGCCTAAGAACTTCAGTCTGTCCTCTGCCTCTGAAACTACCTTATTTTCTTTAAAACTCAGCTAAAGCTCCATCTCCTACATGAGGTATTTCCACATAATCATTTTGTAGATGTTTGGGGTATATTTTTATTTGTGCATGTTTTATCCCTAAATAGAATGCAAGCTCTTTCACGATAAGCACTGTTTCATCTCTTGTCTTTGTATACTCAGTACTTTGCATAATGATTATCATATTATAGGCACCTACTATATGATTATTGAGTGACTGGTTTTCAAGAAACTTATGGTTGTTAGTTGTTCTGGAATCTGGCCCTCTCAGTGCGCTTGTTGACTTTCCTTCAAGGCTTGCACTTTAACAGTAGTTCCTCCTTGCGTTCTGCACTTTATAGAAAAGTTCCTAATGCTTTTTCACAGTCTTCTCACATTCTTGCCTCCCTCTCTCATCTTCATACTACAAATGTTATCTGTAATCAGGAGTGAAGGGATGGATGCACACTGTTGTCACCTAAATGAATTACCACTTTTAAAAAAGACAACGATGCTTTGAACTGGGGAGGGGTGGGAAAGAGAGAGAGACTTTCTCATATTTTTCTCCAAAATTTATATATAAGACGAAAAAAATACCTAGTTATGTATGATACTTCCCCCATTCTTCCCTCCCATTAAAATGTCTATTCTTAAGGTCATGCAGGGCACACTCAGTAATTCAGTTGTTCTTTCTCCTTTCATCACAAGTTGACTAGTACATGATGTAATTCTCAAGATTGTCATGTTCAACAATTGGACTGGACATAGTCTTATTAGGGAAAGGACTTTTCTCTTATTAATCACAATCAAGTCCTACCTATGTCCTAAAAATGATGGAAGCTTGGGAAAGTAGTTTTCACAGATACTTGAGGTAGATTTTCTCATCAGAAGCAGTGGCATTTTGTTGTTTTTATTTT
Organism: Trichosurus vulpecula; assembly: GCF_011100635.1. Lineage (NCBI taxonomy): Eukaryota > Metazoa > Chordata > Mammalia > Diprotodontia > Phalangeridae > Trichosurus > Trichosurus vulpecula. The sequence goes on along the minus strand of NC_050576.1, from coordinate 315,749,169 downwards.
AAACTCACACAATGGGAATTTGAACTTTACTTATCATTCCTACCTTATCTACACATGAGATTATTATTTGGGGCAATATATGATGACACTCTGTGTGTGCAATATAATTTTCATGTGCTTTCTATGTACTCTAACTAAAGCAAATTATAGCCTTAAATTTTCTCCATCGGTGTGATGTATACATTTACAAGTTAGAATTTCCATACTCATAGCGATCAATAGGAAAATGTTACTAGGAAACCTTCATTTAATTCAACATTTCTTATTGCTATTTCATTTAAGGTATTACTATGTGCCTTTGTTCTATTTGGCTACATCCAACAAATATATTGCCTGAGAGAAATTTGGGGAAAAAATGGCTGTCTGATTCATCAATACATTTTCAAAGAGCCATGAATAGCAGGGAGTTCTTAAAGAGAAGCCTTTCTAATTCCTCATTCATTTGTTCATTCATTCAACAAGCATTTGTGAAGTGTTTATTATTTATTTGCAGCTTGAGAGCTAGTCTTCAAAAGCTGTGAGAAAGTAGAACAACCACATTTTTAAGCCACCTGTGATACTATGATGCACACTGAAAATGAACTAATACTGTTTCTACATGATGCTGATAACATTAAAAAATAACAACTTTTCTATCTTTTTTACACCATTTATCACCATCATTCTTGGCACAAATGGGCTTGTTTTTCGTAGACTTTTTCTAGGTTTTCTTCAAGTCGAAATTTCCCATATTGCCCTTAACTATATTAAAATGATGAACAAATCTTTGTAATGCTCAGACTCCTGGGTATCATGCCTTGGGTTTATTTTTGAGAAATAATTTTAATTTTACTAGAAAGTCTTAGAAGGCCTTAAAATAAACAGTCTGTTCTGACTGCATTGTTGACTGCACTGAATGCACTATTGGTAGAACTATGAACTTATCCAACTATTCTGGAGAACAATTTGGAACAATGCCAAAAGGGCTATAAAACTGGATATACTCTTTGATCCAGCAATACCACTACTAGAACTGTATCCCAAACAGATCACAAAAAAAGGGAAACAGACCTACATACGTAAAAAAATATTTATAGCAGCTCTCTTTATGGTGGTAAAATATTGGAAATTGAGGGGGTGCCCATCAATTGGGAAATGGCTAAACAAGCATTGAAATAAAATTATTATGGAATAGTATTGTGCAATAAGAAATGATGAACAGGAAGATTTCAGAAGAAAAAAACCTGGAAAGACTTGTACAAAAGGATGCAAAGTGAAATGAGTAATACCAGGAAAACCAGGAAAAAAAAGTATACAGTATCGGCAACATTGCTTGATGATCAACTATGAAAGATTCAGTTCTTCTCAGCAACATAATGATCCAAGATAAGTAGGTACAAAGGACTCAGGAAGGAAAATGCTGTCCAATTACTGAATGGATGTTGCCTCACTAGATAAAGAACTGATGGATTCTGAATGCAGACCGAGGCATATTTTTTCACTTGCTTTATTCTTTCTTGTGTTTTTTTTTCTTTTGATCTATTTCTTCTTTCAGAAATGTAACTAATATGGAAATATTTTTACATGATAACACATGTCTATCCAACTGCCTAATATTTTCAAAAGAGGGGAGGGGAGGGAGGGAGAAAAATTTGGAACTCAAAATCTTGTAGAAATGAATGCTAAAATTTTCTTGACATGTAACTGTGGGAAAAAATAAAATACTATTAAAAAAGATCTGATCTCTAAAACAAATACCACCTGTTTCTCTATCTTACCCTATACCTTCCAAAGACCACATATTAAATTTCAAAATTACATTTAACTGACATTACCTACAACACAAACCAATAAAAGGCAGGAGTTTGATTCTACTTGTATTTTTTTATGATATTCAAAATGCACTGAATTTAGAGCATAAGAGCAGACTTCAGACTTTTTGCACTTGATATTTAGACATTTCCATTTAGCACAACCTTTCTGTAGTTAATTATGCCATGGTTCCTGGATATTGCGTAGAAATTAGGGGAAAGACACACAATGTTATAATATACAAAACTGATTTAGAAACTGAGAAAATGCCTGAAGGAAAATCAAATGAGCTGATGATAAGCTACCATACAGGTGTTCATCACTCAGCATGAGGAAAAGCAAGAGCCCAACTGCCATTGGTTCTGCATTTATAATTATCTTTGTCCCAATATAATTTCTTTTTGAGATGTCAAGACAAAGGTAAGAAAAAGAAGTATCATAAGGTATCTAAATGACCTTCATTCCTTTAAAATATATCAAAACTCTCATGGCTCTCTTTCTTTCTCCCTTTTCCCCTTGGTCTATAGACACGTACAATCTTCATTAATATTTCACTTTAATGACAATTTTCATGGTATCAGAAAATGGCAAAAGCTGCATAGTTTTTCAGTGGACACATTCCCTGCTTTGGAAGCTCAGTGGCTTCAGAGAACTTCTCTAATTTTGAGTCAATTATCTGTATCACTAGTGGCTCAATCAATAAAAAAATAGGTTTCTGCCTTTGTTCTCCTGGCTGCCTGCCCAAAGGAAACCCTTTCTCCCTTGGCTCCCTCTTGGTGTTAACTTAATAAAATTAATTCCACATAGAAAAAGTGATATACAGATCAAAGGAAAATGTTTAAGTATAAATTAATGCCACCCCCCAACAACTACAGTCCCTGGGGGAAGGCTCATCTCCCTTCAGACAAGAGATTTTGGTTTTTAGTTTTCTACTTTTATCCCTATTATGTGTCCACTTGGTATAAATTCCATAGCTATATTGTGAAAGAAATTTGGGGGGGGCAGGTACAGGAAGAAGCTTGTCTCTTGGTAATTGTGGTCAAAATAAATGAGATGATATAGAGTGGCAAATTAGGATTCTGATGCTTTTTAGATGTTCAGTAGCAGGCTTCTTGGGACTTACCTAAATTTACTGAGCACGTTCTTATCTTATTTTACTTAGATATTTTACATAGCTTAAATTAATTGCTCTCCTCTCCACATTATTTTTATAGCTTCCTGAGAGTCTTATGGGGTCAGTTATAAAATACGTTTATTAATGATCACTTTGTGTTCCTATTATTTTTCCATAAAGGGCAGTAATGATGTTGCCCTAGTTCTGCCTAGTGAGATAACTATATTCAAAACCTCCAATAAATTGGCAGTTTTGTTGGCATCCCATCAAGGGGAAAATAACAAATGGACACAGATCCTAATCAAGGCATTATTTTGAGGTGAGAGTAGAAGCACAGTTTGAAAAGGACTGGTGAATTGATACTGCCTTTGCTTTACCTGGTTGCCAAAATATGGAAGTCTTGAAATTTCCAGACTTTAAATCTAATATCTTTCCTAAATTTTTTGAATGATCATATTTCTAGCTAACCACTATTGCATATAGTTTTTGATAGTTTTTCAGTTGTTTTTCAGCTTTGTCCAACTCTTTGCACCCAATTTGGGTTCTTCTTGGCAAAGATACTGGAGTTGTTTGCCGTTTCCTTTTCCAATCCATTTTAGGCAGAAATTTATGAGGAAATTGAAACAAATGGGATGAAGTGACAGTTAATAAGTGTCTGAGGCCAGATGTGAATTCAGGAAGTATCCTCAAATGGTAAGTATGATACATAGTTGGATAGTATACTCAATTGGTGAGGTACTAATTGTAATATTGAGAAAGTCCCCTACTTTCATGGATTTTTATCAAGTAGCCTTTACAAAGTATAAATTATGCATGGTACTGTCCAATGTTCTCTGCCTTCCAGGATTATTTCTCCATTTTTGTTTTTCTTTGGGTCCCTATCATCATGTTCCAAACTTCTTTCTCCAGCAACCAGGCTTCTCATTCTGGCTGGCCAACCAGTATTCTTATCTTGGAATACATCTTTGCCATCACATTCCAGAAATTTTCTTACACCTTCCTCTGATTCAGTTTTTCCTAGAACTTACATCTTAAGGAATGGTTTCAGCTAGCCATGTTCATTCCTTCATTCCACTCTAGGCCCCAAATCTTGACTTTCTGGACTTATTTCTAGACCATGTTTCCACTTTTTATGCTCTAGTCTCCTTGCCTTTCAGTTTGCCCAATAGAATGTAAACTCCTCAATAAAAAGATCAGTCTTTCTTACTTTTTCTTTATATTTATATTCCCAATGCCTATCACACTGCCTGACATGTAGTAAGCATTTATTAAAGGCTTATTGTCATGCCTTCACTTGACATCTTCCAGTTTATATTCCAAGATCATCACTTTCTCAGACTTTTGGTAAACAATGACCATATGTTCTTCTACATGAGTTCATGGCACCCAGAAATGTGTAGAAATGGAACCTGATGAAGTTAACAATTTTTTGAGGGGGTACATGGGTTGAAGTTTTTAAGTGAAATTTTCTTTTCATGAAGAACTTCATTAAGCAATGTGCAATATGGTGACATTTGTATGGTATGTATTCTTTCCATTTGTTATTCCATATAGATTCAAATCTCTTTTCCCTTTACTATCACTCATATAGGCTAATTTGAATTAAAATGTGAATTTTTTTTAGTCTCAAGTCTTCTTTTACTGCATTCTTGAATTATTTCTTTTCTCAATATAACTTAAAATTAAGAATAATGAGCAGTTTCAAAGTTTTTTTTTAAATGACTATATACCGCATTTACATGATGCTTTAAGTTTTGAAAGTGCTTTCCTCCTCCACAACCTTGAGATGTAGGTAGTATAAACACCATTATCCCAAGTGTAGAAATGAGAAAAGTGAGACAAAGACAAGTTATATAAAGGGACAGCTAGGTGGTGCAGTGAGTAGAGCACCAGCCCTGAAGTCAAGAGGACCTGAGTTCAAATCCGGCCTCAGACAATTGACACATTCACTAGCTGTGTGACCTTGGGCAAGTCACTTAAACCCAATTGCCCTGCCCTTCCCCCCTTCAAAAAAAAGACAAGTTATAAGCACAAGTTAATACTATAGGAGTTTGAACTCTAATTCAGGTCTTTTGATTCTAATGGTTCTTGCCACCATCCAAAATAGCATGTGTGTCTCTAAAGCACATAGTCCTATTGTTTATATAGCTTAAAGTATGGCCAGGAAATAGTTTTTATGGGTTTGTTTTACTTAAGGTTTCATAATTTTCAAAAAGTCTATGGATCCATTTAAACATATACAGCTCCCTAATATTTTAGTTATATGGCTTTTTTGGATTGTAAAATTTATTTCAGCATGATGAAAATATGTCTAAATGAAGCTTTATTTTCTTCTTAAGTGTGTCTGACCTTTATCCATTAGCATGTTATTATTTGTCTGCATATGCCAAGCATTTTATTTAAGATAAGAGAAAATGAAGGAGTTGATTAATTGTGGCCCATTGATAGGCATTTGAAAAACTCATAAGATAATAGCTTTAGAGTAAAAAGGGTCACTAAGGGAAACTAAGACCCCAAGGTCACACAGGAAAAGAAGCTTTATTCAAACCCAAGTCCTTTGATTCCATATCTAGCATTATTTCCAGTACTGTATATCAGAATACTTTAATGTACAAATGTCTGATAAGGTAAACATTTAATTAATATAATGGGACCCCTGCTTAACAGCTGTGCCAGTAAATTTGGAAAACTCAACAGTGGCCACTGGATTAGAAAAGATCAGTTTACGTTCCAATCCTAAATAAGAGTAATGCCAACAAATGATCAAATTACTGAACAATTGCATTTATTTCACATATGAGCAAATTGCTGTCCAAGATTCTGCAATCTAGGCTTCAGCAATATGTGAGCCAAAAATTACCAGAAGAGCAATCTGGTTTTTGAAGAGGTGGAGAAACTAGAGACCAAATTGCCAATATTTGCTGGATTATGGAGAAAGCAAGAGAGTTCTAGAAAAAAAATCTACTTCTGCCTCATTGACTACACTAAGGTCTTGACAATGTGGATCACAACAAACTGCAGCAGTCCTCAAAGAGATGGGAGTATCAGATCATCTTACTTGTCCACTGAGAAACCTGTATTCAACCCAAGAACCAACTGTTAGAATTGAACATGAAAGCACTGAGTATTTTAATATCAGAAAAGGATCACAACAAGGTTGTATATTGTCACCTTATTTATTTAACTTATATGCAGAGTCCATCATGTGAGATACCAGGATGGGTGAGTCAAAAGCTGGAATTAAGATTACCAGGAGAAATGTCAACAGTCTTAGATGTGGAGATGATGTCACCTTGATGGCAGAAAGTGAAGAAGAGTTAGGAAGCCTCTTGATGAGGGTGAAAGAGAAGAATGTAAAGATGATTTGAAGGTTAACATCAGAAAACAAACCAAAAAAACCCTAAGATCTTGGCAACTGGCCCCCTTACTTCCTGGCAAATAGAAAGAGAGAAAAAAATGAAAACAGTGTCAAATTTCATATTCTTGGGCTCAAAGATCACTGCAGATGGTGACTACAGTCACAAAATTGAAAGATGCTTGCTTCTTAGAAGGAAAGCTATGGCAAATCCGGAAAGCATATTAAAAGCAGAAACATCACCTTGCTGACAAAGGTCAGTATAGTCAAAGCTATGATTTTTTTCAACAGAAATTTATGGCTGTAAGAGTTGGTCTAGAAAGAAAACTGAGTGCTGCAGAACTGATAATTTCAAATTCTTGTGCTGGAGAAGACTTTCAGAGTCTCTTGGATCACAAGGAGATCAAATCAGTCAATAATTAAAGAAATTCAGGCTGTTCCTTGGAAGGTCAAATACTAAAACTGAAGTATACTTTGACCATATAATGAGAAGATAGGGCTCATTTGAATTGACTCTGACGTTGGGAAGGATTGAAGACAAAAGAAAATGGTACCACAGAGGATGGGATTGATAAGAAGTGTCATAGAAGCAACAAACACGAGCTTTCACAGATTTCAGGAGATAGTGGTGGAAAGAAGGTCCTGTCATACTATAGATCATAGAGTCACAAAGAGTTGGACATGACTGAATGACTAAACAGCAACAGCAAACTTACAAACTATGCTGACCAATACAGTTACTTCTCTGTCAGGAGATGTATTGGTTGTGTTTTATGTATTGCCTTAAGCTAAAAATATATTGTAGTCTTGATTTTTTTCCCTTTATAAAAACATTTAGACTTTCTGGCTTCATTATAAATGTAAGTGAACACAATTGAGGATAATGTCCACTTATAAAAGCAAATGCCCATTCTAAAGGTGGTTTGCATGGACCAAAAATAGTGTATATGAGTGTCAGAGACATGAAAATACATAGCATTTTTTCAAAAAATATTTTAAGCAGACTTTTCTAGTAAAGCTTCTGTTTTATGTATTGTCAACATTCTTTTCAGTTATGAAAGTAATTCAACAAACTATTAAATTTGTGTTATAGGCACTGGGGATTCAAAAATAAAATGACATCCTCCGTTCCAGGAGGTTTTACTTAAATAAAAAGATGAGGCAGGTACACAGATAACTAGAATAACACAGTGAAGGAAAGTATGGTGTATTAGAAAACACTGGCTTTCTGGGTTGAACCTTTCCTTTGACATTTGCTGTTTCTGTGACCTTGCCCAGATCAGATTACCTCTCTGGGTCTCAGTTTTCTGATCTACAAAATAATAATAACCGTAACTCTAAGTGTCTATTTCCAGTGGTTAACAACTAAAGATCAAACAAGTTAAATGAAAGAAGAAATGAATGGAAAAGCATTAATTAGGGACTTGTTATATGCAAAAAAATAGAAAAGCAAGAACACTTGTTTTCAAGAAGCTCACACTCTAATATATGTAATCACATACAAGAGGTTTCAGCTGTAAATCAGAAGGTAAAGTCCAATACCCTTCAGGATAGAAGAGCAAAGCAGATGGTAATGCAACTTCTTTCACTTCATTTCCATTGCTAACACTAATTTCTGCTGTTGAACTGTTTGACAGCAGAAAAAATTTTAAAGTGACTGGGACTGGTGCTGTGCCACCTGGAGGGCCAGTTGAAAGATTGCATTACCACAAAAATGGTGCAAAACTAAGGCTGTGGGCACAGAGCAGAGCTCACAATCTGAGGTGACTGTGCTTTTGGGGAGGGTTTGGGGTTACCTACTTGTTGAAGGTATCTGGTCAGCAATTGGTGTTGGTAAGGCTTGTGGGCCTCTTTTCTGCAAGGGCTTTCCCTTAAACTATAGTTACAGTGGCTAGATGGAAGTAGGATGAGTAGTCTGGATGTATTATCATTTTGGGGGTTTTGAGACTCTAGGTTTTGGGCTTTCTACTCCAGGGTCCTTGAGGAAGTGGTGTTCAAGATGGTGGTAGTATTTTGACTTCTGTAGCATGTGTTGTTTCCAGTTTGTCTCTCAAAATGCCTTGCTCCATATAAAATACTTTGTAAACTTTATGGCATTGTATAAACTATTATTGATACATTTAAAAATGATTATATATATAAGGGACATCAAACGAAATGATTAAAGATATTCAGAGAGAGAAATGTCACTTATTTCTAGTAGTATCACAGAAGTCTCAGTGGACAAAGAAGTAGCTCTTGAGCTAAGCTGTGAACATAGGGAAGGATAATAATATATAAAGATAGAGCAGTGGTGAGTTCTATTCTAGGGGGAAAAAGATAGTATTTTTCAAGACACATGGCTTCTTTCCTGAACTTCTGGATCTCCAGAAACACATCATTCTGCAAGATAAAGTCAACTCTGAAACCCACACCTCCTCAGGTCCCCTTGTTCCTGGATCTCCCCCCTTCTTCTGATTGGAGAGTAGAAGGTAGACATCAGAGAGTTCCTCCCAGATCCTTTACCATTTAAAAAGACCATCCAAGGCAGCCACCTCATCGTTTGCCACCATAGCTTTAGATCTTCATTATGTCCCTGCAGTGGGTAATTTCCCTGAACCGCCCCCCCCATCCCAGCTCCTTTTCATATGATGCCTTATCCTATATCTATCTATCTATCTATCTATCTATCTATCTATCTATCTATCTATCTATCTATCCATCCATCTATCTATCCATCCATCTATCCATCTATCTATCTATCTATCTATCTATCTATCTATCTATCTATCTATCTATCTATCTATTGACTCCCTGAGGGCAAGGACTGTGTTACACCTTTTCTTTGTATCTCTCCTCCTTTCAAAGTATCTGGCATATAGTTAGTGACATTAATAAATGTTAATTGACTCTGACCATGACTGTGACACAGAGGTGAGAAAGGGAAGGATGAGATTGGAGATGATGATTAATAAAATTTAATGGGTGCATAGAACGCAAAATATCTCATTCATGCCTCTGCTGCCATTTGCCCTCCCAAATAGAGCTATAACCCTTGCCCTGCTGATTGGTGAGAGCTCATTGTATCTAGCTAGCCCACTCACCCAACCACACCATCTTTTTTTCATGCTGCAGCTATGTAGTCTCTCCTTCCCCCACTTTCTTATTCTGAGAACAATAACCTACTGTCATTGTTTCCAAAAAGGGAACACTACATGTTTGCCCCATGGCTCCACTTACGATCTTTGGTCCCATATTCTCTTATAAGTTCTTGACTTTTTCTATAAGAGTATGTGTTCCTTAAGGGCAGAGATGGCCTCTCTTTTATATTAGTATCCCCATTGCTTAACACAGTAGCTGGCATCTAGTAAGCATTTTTTTCATTCATTAATTCAGTGTTTCCTTCCTTCCTTTCTTCCTAACAATCCTGAAAATTAACATTGACATCAGACTATGGATGGTCTTGAATGGAAAAGTTAGTTTGCATTTTATTCAGTAGAAAATGGGGAGCTACAGAATGTTTTGAGCAACATGATTACATCAATACATTACGGAAATTTGAATGACCTATCAATTTCACTTTTTGGTGACTGTCAATGAAAGCAAGTAAACTGTATCACAACATAATAAACGGTTACCTTATAAGCTACAAGGGACAGAAATGAACAGAAATAGATTTTATTTCTCTTTACTACTATTAGATGCACAGTTTCTGCAATAGCAATATCCCAAGTGTGTTTTCAAAATATTCTGGCTTTCAACTCATGACTCATATTTTTTGAGATGTCAGCAATCAGGTGCTCATGTAGATTAGGCCAGTCAGCCAAAGGCAGTTGATTGGCAAGGATGTACTTCCAGAAAAAATGATATTGATTTAATTAAGAGTAACCGACAAATTGTTTCAATTCTTCAAGTCATGCTAGATTTAATTCTGGAGATATTTGTTGATGCAATGTACAGTAGTAATGGCATAATGAGTCACTTAAAAAAACTACCCCCAAACACTATATTGGTTGTTGAAAACCCTCTTATGTTTCCAGGAATGAGATATGTACATTGGCATAATCTTGAAGAGGCAATTAAGATCTGTGTCTGCCAGGTTTTGCTTGTGAATGCATTCTCTCAGGGTGAGGCAAAAGGCACTCTGCAGTTAAGGAACAACAGATCAGAGTGTTTAGTACAGGTCTGTATTTTAAATAAATGGCTTATTTTATATTTTCATGTTACTAGAAGTGTTAGTATAGATGGACTTTTGTCTCACATAGGATTTGTTACCATAAAATGTTGTCATTTTAAGAAGAAGCAGAATAATCAACACATAGAAAAAAACCTAAAGATTTGATATAAGTTGAAATTTAAATTCTGTATCATATACCTCTCAAGTACTTCTAGTTGTCTACTTTATTTCATATTTATTTCTATGTCTAACTTTCATCTCTACTGCACTGAAGCTCTTTGAACGCAATTGCCCTATTTTATCTTGCATCTCCCCCAAAACATAGTATAGTGTGCATACTTATATTTTAATTAACATTTGGAATTGAAATGATGAGAAGGATCTTTGGAAGGTAGCTAGTGTAATTCATTATCAGTTTCATTACTTATAAAATAGGAATAATAGTACTTTCATTAACAATGTCATGCAATGAATGAAGATCAAATAAGATAATGTATGGGAAGTACTTTGCAAACTACAAGGCCCTAGAAATATGTGAGCTACTGTCATCATCATAACCAGAAGTATTTCCTTTTTCAGATATGACCTCACTTTGACAGGAAGGACCTAAATAGTGTTGAAGTTATGCATTACTTATTAGGTATCATTGAAAAAATCAATCATCAAGCATTTGTGAAGCATATATTATGTACTAGGCACTATGCTGATTCTGGGAATGGGGAGACAAAATGAAATAGTCTCTGCCCTCAAGAAGCTTATATTCTATTCCACTTATGTTTGTTTTCCAGATAAATGAAGTTTATGAATTAAAGACTCCAAAGTATTTTAACCATTGCTAGAGGACCTAACGTGAATAATTGTATCTAGGAAAGGTTTATGTCCTTGGAGAAGGGAATAAAAGTGGAAGGGAAGATGTTTAAACTGTTTAAGCATTCAGGTGCAAGTCCCTTGAGGGTTTCTGGGATTAAATAAAATATCCTTTATTCGCTATTTTGTTATCTTGTATTCCTTCAAAGAAACTAAAGAACTTTAAAGAAATGCAGTCCAAATTCTGATGGTTCCATGGGTATCACTGTGTGAGATCAAAGGTCACAGAGATCATGATGAATCCCCAAGACTAAATTAAATTTGGTAGTATAAAAATTTCCTAATGGGCCATGGGTCACATGAGTTATTATGCTAAGTGCTTAATTAATGTTTATTTATTGATTGATTATGTGTGAAAAGAGCCTTGGGAAAGTTTGCTGATTGTGTTTATCTCTCCTCTCTACCATCACTGAACAGGACGATAGGTGCTACTTTGATAGCAAACAGAGGATAAGGATGACACAGCTTTTCCACAAAAACCAGTAGAGACTAATCAGAAAGAAAAAATGACTAAACAACCCCTGAGTTGCAAGTGTATAATGAAATAAATACTTATAGTAAAAAGTAAATTATTTAAAACACAGGTGAGAGGGGAAAATGCTGCAACAACAGCTATGAGACCCTAAGAAATGATAAAGGAACAATTATAAGAATCTTCAGAATGGTTCAGACCATGGCAAATGATTGTCTTTAAAGTAATTAAAGCAAAACTAATTGAGGACCAAAGTAATTACTGGAAATAACATTATGTTTTGAAACAATATGAAAGAAAAAAATTGAATATTTTTAATGAACAACCTTTACCCAAGAGAAGAGACATGAGAATGAATCTCTTCTTTCTTTGCAAAGATGTGTAAAGCTTCTGTCATTGAAGATGGCTTCATGAGGATGAGAGGACAGGATATATTGAGAGCTGTAAGTGATAAAAAGATAATAAATAATTTTAAAGGAATGATTCAGAGGAACAATAACAGAAATAAAATAAGAAATAAAGATAAAAATTAGAAATTTTAAGGAAATTGTTGTTGAGTTGTTTTTCTGTCATGTCTGACCCTTCATGATCCCATTTGAGTTTTTCTTGGCAAAGAGTGGTTTGCCACTTCCTTGGTAAGCTCATTTTATAGATGAGGAAACTGAGGTAAACAGGGGTAAGCAATTTGCCCAGGGTCACAAAAATACCCAAGGCCAGATTTGAACTCAGAAAGATGAGACTCTATCCACTACCACCTATCTACCCCCAAGGAAAAAAATAAAAACAAAATAATAGGTAACTAGAAATAAAAGAGGAAGATGTCCCCCAAACCAATAGATTATCTGAAAAAGAGAATAGAATTGGAATTGAAAAATGTCTTTTAACCTAATTCTATTTTTCATGGAGAAGATTGAATGATATGGACTAAACAGAACTGGTTAAATTGATAGAATTAGCAAGCATTCATTAATGACTTGGAGGTAATATGTAAATGGTGGAATATTTCAGTGGTCTATACTTGGCTCTATGTTGTTAAATACCAATGATTTGGATAAAGTCCTTAAACAATATACTAAACAAATTTCTAGATGATCAAATAAATTCAAAAATCAATTTCTTAAATACAGGATGGGAGTGTCATTACTAAAAAGAATTTTGAAAAAAGATGTGGGGGGTTTTTGGTGTATTGTAAGCTCCATATGAATCAATACTGTGATATGACAGCCCTGAGGGCACCCTCCACCCCCCCCCCCCAAAAAAAAGGCTGTTACAATTTTGACTTTCCTATTCTGTTCAAAACAAATCTGAATTATTGTGTTCTGCTTCAGGCTCTACAGCTGCAGAAGAACATTGATTTGGAGAGAGTTAAAGAAGGACCAACAGTATGGTGAAGGACCTTAAGTCTGTCACATAAGGCATCGATAGTGGGATTTAGGATATTTACCTTGGAAAAGAGGAGACTTTGGGGGCAGGGGAGAAGCACGTCAGCTGTCTTCAGTTATTTGAAGGGTTTTCAGTTGAGAGAAGAATTAATTTATTTTCCTTGGCCCCAGAGGGCAAATCCAGGAGGACTGTCAAATTTATAAGAGGTCAGTTTAGGCTTGATGTTGGTAAATGATTCTCTAACAATTAGAATTTGCCAAAATTTTTCGATTCTATAAAGAGTTGTCCATAATGATGGTAGCTTACCTCTCCTTGGAGGTCTTGAAGTAGAGGCTGGATGAGAACATGTTAGACATATTAAAGCATGCCTTGCCTTAATATACTTGTTAGTATTTATTAGACTAGATGACCATTGGAGATTGGAGTCCCTTCCAACTCTCACATTCTATGATTTTGTCATTCCATGTTTCAAGTCCAGTTTTGCTGAAGCTTGAGGTATATTAAAGGCTGGGAATTATGTTGGGTCTGAATTGTGTTGAAAAACCCATGTTATGTTCTATGTACTCTGTTTATTAAAGCTATGGCATATGTGATACACTTTGAAATAATTTTATTGTCAATGGTTAAGTTAATTGTTGTGTTTTAAGTCATAAACTTTGGTTATCTGAAAATGAATTTGAATTAGATAAAATATAAGGTCCTTGAGGACAAAGTCTGTTTGTCTTGTGCTTGAAGCAGTGCCTGGAAGGTGCATATTCAATATTATTTGATTGACTGGAATGGTTTTTTTGTTATTGATGCCTGAGAAGTGAAATATTACCATAATACTATGCTAGTCTTTTCATTTAGAAAATATATGGATTAGAGTTTTTTAGGGTAGGGTTTATAAATAAAAGAAGCATCCTCTTTGCTCTTCTCCATATAGTTTTATATTTTGCAATGTAGTATTTTTCCTATTTGGAATTTTATCTTTTTTTCAGTTTTCTGTTTAAATGAGGAGAGTTTTCCACATTGTTTTAATTTCTTAGACCCTGGACCATTATAATATTTTTGGAATTAAATGTAGCCACACATTAAGATATCCCCTAGAGATCCCTTGGAGAACCTTGCATTCTCTCTACAGCAGGAAGACCACTAATCTAAGATCATCACTTTGCAGACAGGCTACAGTCAGTAGGACTAATGTCCTTGATAGCTGATCTGTCTGAGAAGTCACTATCAAATTGCAGTTAGCCATTTTTCTTAATTTTTTTCAGTCTATCCCTAGCAGTGAGGCTTTTGACCTTTGTCTGACTCCTGCTGTCTTTTTCCTTCCATTTTTCTTTGCACTGATTTGGGCAGAAGCAATATAAGAGATTTAATATCATAGAAGAGTTCCAGAAGCCGGAAACCACAATCCAGCTATTCTTTCCCTGAGATCAGATGAGATGTGTGTGAACGTGCTTTGTAAGCTGTCAAACTCTATACATATGTAAGATGTTATTTTTCCCCATGATTTCTGGTGTTTTACATTTAGTAGGAGAAATGAAAGAAGAAGAAATATCAGGAGTAGTGCTGGAGGCAGGAAATTGCTACAATTTCCCTAGTCCACACATTCTTCCTGCATCTTTCAACTTGCCTGCTTCGGGCCAAATTTAAATGGACACTTGATTTTCAGTGTGTTCCAGTATAATCGGCCCTGTCCTTTTATAGCGTAAGAAGAATGGTAAAGCTGTGACAAAATGAAACCACACCTAATATAAGCTGATGTTGAGTGTTAGGCACTAATGAAATATCGAGTTTCAATGCTGTGCTTTATTAGCACATAATTAGCTCAAAAGTTTTCAGACCATAATGATATTCAAGGCACTAGGATAAGACATGACATAATAATACTACAACTATTAATAACAACCAAAAAAAGTCTCCAACAACACCTAGCATTTATACTGTATATTAAGATTTGCAAAACACTTTACATCTTCTCATTTGCTCTTCACAATAACCCTGAAGGCAGGTGCCTATTAGTATCTGAGCAAAGAGATCTAGGGATTTGCCTAGGATTACTCAGATATTGTGCCTGAGTCACAATTTGAATGCAAATCTTCTTGCCCCCAAGTCCTGTACTTCATCCATTGTACCATTGGGGATAGGATGCTGAATTTAGAGTCAGAAAGCCCTGGATTCCAATTCAGTCTCAGACACTGACTGTGTAAACCAGGCAGATCTCAGCTTTACTGATTTTAACCCCTTCATCTCTCAAAGAACAATGATAGCACCCAAAGGATGGTCGAGAGAGTAAAGTAAGGTAATGCATGTAAAGCACTTCACAACTTATAACATTATCCAAATATAAGATATTATTATATTAATACTATTTTATAGTGATTTCACAATATGTTACATAATCAACACACCAAATACTTATCATGAGTATACTATTTTATATTTTTTTATATTTTTTTCCCTCTGTGTGTGTGGGGGGGGAGGTATATTTATTGCTTGCATCCTCTGTAAAATGGGGATAAAATTTACACTTCTGAGAAACGAGAAATATTTGAAAAGCACTTAACCCAGGGACTTGTACATAGCAGATACTATGTACATGTGATCTAGACACAGTAGTGGCAGCAGGAACAGAAGCAGCAGCAGTTGGAGGAAAAGCAGGAGGAAGTAGAGGGGGAAGAGGAAAGAGGTAAGTAATACCAGTATTATAGATAGATAGAGAGATAGATAGATAGATAGATAGATAGATAGATAGATAGATAGATAGATAATAGTAGTAGTATTTATAGAGAGGTTGCAATCTATATCAGTAGAAAAGTAAACATATCAATTAAATAATTAATCCTGCTCTTAAGGGAACATAAGTAGTACAAACATATATTAGGTACTTTATAAAATGTTATTGGATTTTTAATGTTGGTTCCATTCAGTAAATAAACATTTATTAGATCAGGCAACAAGCAGGAGACAACAAAGACAGGTAAATAAGAGACTTTTTAAAACTTTTAATGTGCACTAAATAATTAGTGAATTATTTGGCACATTTACATAAATCCTAAGCTATTTGAATCAAGTAAAGGAAAGGGTAAAGAAAAGTGGGAGCTCTAGAATATTCTGTATCTAGAATACTCATAAAAGCTTTCTTCAAGATATTCATCTTGAGCTGAGCTATAATAAGTGGATTGATTGTTGGACCCGTGATCAATAGGTTTCTGCCCAGTCTACTTCATGAAATTAGAGAATGTAAAGGGCAAACAAAAACAATAATGCAGTGATAAAATTACTCAAAATGATGGGCATGTAGCATACAAAATAGAGTGCTGTGTCCGACTCTTCATAACCCTTTGGAACATACTGTCCGTGGGGTTTTCTTGGCAAAGATATTGGAGTAGTTTGCCATTTCCTTCTCCAATGAATTAAGGTTATGGTTAATAGGGGTTAAATTACTTGCTTAGGGTCACAAGACCTAAGTGTCTTGAGGTGTCATTTGAACTCAGGTCTTTCTGACTCCAGGCCCAGTGCTCTATCCACTGGGCTATCTAGCTGCCCCAGTATGCTAATAGAAGAGAGTTAATTTTCAGATTGTCCAAGAATTGTGCTACATGAGCCTTTTAAGGTTCATTAATAGATGGAAGTGGAGAAAAGCATTAGAAAGAAAATACCTAAGTCTCTTTAAATTACAAAGAGCTCTTTAGAGTTGGAAATATGAACAAATGTTCAAAATGCTGACCATTAGATTTTCGGGAGATGACAAACATTTAATTGTGGAGAAAGTGTTGAGTGATATGAATGAGAGTGGTGATTACAGTTACTCTGCTATAGAACCAGAGTTTTAAATAATAGATTAATTTGAAAAGGTGGAGAAGAGGCAAGGATGAAGATATTTCCCTCTAGTGCGGGGAGCAAGAAGAACAGAAAAATGAGCAAAAAAATAGTCAGGACAAATTGTATTGAAATCAATTTAAACATAGAAGGGTTTCTAATTATTTAGTATCTAAAATGGTTCAGCATAATTTTTACATTAAGAAAGATTTGGGGGGAAATATCTTAAGGTTGTTATTCTCTCTCCGAGGTTTGTCGTCTCACCCAAAAATGGCAAAAGTCCATCCATCCAAAGTCAAATTCCACTCATTACACCATATTTACTGTCTACCATATGTAAATTCTATGCTATATGACTGATTTGTAACTGCAGCCAATTTCATGATTTATAATGAGAACTATAGCTGCCGTATTTGTATCTATCACCTATATTTGGATCAATCATCAAATTTTTCTTCCATTTGGGAAGCCCACTTAAGAAATCAGACTAAGATCAGAAGATTGCTTAATTACTCTTTGTGGTCATAGGAAGTCAAGGAATATACTAGCAAAAAAAAATGCAAGCATCAACTGGTCCTTGTCCAGTCACAATTGTTCTTTGTCAATGATAGAGATACAAAGACCCAATTTCTCTTCCTCCTAATTTTTAATACTCCAAGCTTGTTTCTGTTCTTTTCATTCAATCACTGTTCCCCTGATTGCATCAGGAAGAGAAGAGGCTCTAGTATGCTTTAATCTCCCTTTTAGCACACTTCAGCTGCCAATTTTTTTTCAATCAAGGAGACTATGCTTCCACAGGTTTCAATGGAGAAACTTTAAAAAGACGAGGGAAAAAAATCGTTAAGGAAAATGTTAATTTAAGCTTGGAACAGATGAATGGGGGTAGGAAAAATAAATGAAGTGATGTACTTGACCAGAATAAAGAAATGATTCCAATTGTTATATTCGTCAAAAGATGTTTGGATATTTGAGTGGAAAAGACTCAAAAATATCACTTGTAATTTCAGGCTAAAGGTACATATATAGTTTTTGATGGCTTTGTGTTCTTAAAATGTTTAATTCATTTATTTACAATACTCAATTTTGGAATTTAATTTTGTGAGCTGTTGTGTTGTGCCAAAAAAAAACCAATTTGCCTTCTGAGTATTCTATATGGCACAAATACAATGCCATGCAATGTTGGAGCCCATTCACTGGGGTGTCATCTTGTCTCCTCCCATCCTAAACTTCATTGAGCTCCCTGGACAGTCCCTATTCCCTATGATTATTGGGCTGCCTCCACTTGTCATGACACAGATAATCCTGATTCTTCTGTGAGATCTCCTAGAATGAAAACAGTGCTCAGCAGTTATTCAGTCTTTCAGTCATGTCGGACTCTTCACAACCCCATGGACCATGATGTCCATGGGGTTTTCTTAGCAAAGATACTGGAGTGTTTTGCCTTTGCTTCTCCAGTGGATTAAAGCAAAGAGAGTTTAAGTGACTTGAACAGGGTCAAGTGTCCAAGGCTGGATTTGAACTTAGGAAAAGGAGTTTTCCTGACTCAGTCCTGGTGCTCTATCTACTGAGTCACCTAGCTGCCTCCAGTGTTGAGAGTTACCACCTACTAATCAATCAAAAAGTATATATTAAGTTCTTACTACGTGCCAAGCTCTATGCTGGACTATAGAGATGCAAAGACAAAAAGGAAATAGTTCCTGCTCTCAAGGAGCTAATACTCAATAAGGAGAGACATCATGCAGATATTTAAGTATATAGGAAAAATATACAAAATAACCATATAAATATAATATCTACATGCATACTCTGGTAACCAGTTAGAAGGCCAAAATGAGACTTTGAAAAATCTGGCATTTATTATTATCCATATTGTTATTAATAATAATGGTGCTTTCAAGTTCCAAAGTGCTTTGGAAATTTCTTTTGGTCTTCCAACATCCCTATAAAGCTATGTTATGATGATCCCTATTCTAGAGATGATGAAACTGAGACAGAAAGAGGTTTAAGTGATTTGCCCAGCATCACACAACTAGTATCTAAGGCTAGATTTGAACTCAAGTCTTCCTGCTTCCAAGTCTACCACTTTCCACTGCACCACCTTGTTTCCCTATCATTATAGTCCTTATAGCTCCCATGTGATTATAAATGCAACTTGATATTCCTGACCCTGTAGATTCAGAGATCCCTCTGACACCCTTCCCCCAATTTCCATTGCAATTTACCCCCGCCAAGGAAAACTGCTTGTGAGAGTGATGTCAATATGGCCAGACTGTTAGATCATCCAGGGAGTGAATGCGACTTTTCTTACCCAACCCAATTGGTTGATGGCAATTTGACGTAAAAAATTACCTTGTTCATTTGAATCTTTCTTAGTACTTCTTCCTGGTAGGTGATATCCACAACAAAATTTGGCTCATCTTTGCTTTTTTACTTTCAAGGAAAAAAATCAGTGTTTGCCTTTGAAATATGACTCAGAATGTCTTTTTCATATGCTTATGGCATCAAGCTCTTCTCTTTTCCAATATTAATATTTCATTAATGTGAACTCACTATTGTGCATACATTTTCTCTGAATTTCTTTCTTCTTCCTTTAATTACTGTGGTCTTCTAATCATAACCAGAATGATTCTAAAGATCAGAACAAAGGTTGACATTTCTGTTTGAAGAGGAGGTCAGACTATTCTATTTGCCTAGTATGCAAGAGTGTTCTTCTATCAGGCTTTCTGAACAGTTTCCAAAAGTTATTAGGCCTGTGAAGATTTCATTGAGGCAGCTAAATCTGAATCAGCCCTTCTCACACTTATCAATGCTTCCCTCATCTCCTTCCTGATTTCCTATGCTTTCTGATGATTCCCACTTCATTAGAATAGAAAAGCAGAAGCATAAATGTGAGCTTTGGAAGTAATAGTTTCACATAGGATTGCTCTCAAAAAGTGTACTGGATACAAAACTTGGATTAACATCTGGCCTCTGATATTTGATAACTTTGTAACCATGGGAAAGTCACTTAACTTGCCTGAGCCTCAGTTTTCGCATCTGTAAAATAAGATGTTAACTATAATTTCTCTCTCATAGGTCTGTTCTAAGACTGAAATTGGTAAAGTGCTTCAAAAACCAAATTTCAATAATGGTGATGCAATTTTGTTTTGTATTCTGGTGCAGGCCTACATCAGTTCACCTATGGATTATTGAAATAGCTTGCTGCTGGATCTGCCTGCTTCAATTCTCTCTCTACTCCTAGGAAGCCTCCATTTAGCTACCAAAGTGATTTTCTAAAGCACAGGTTCCCCCATGTCACTCCCCTGCTCAATATACTCTAGGGCTCCTATCACCTCCAGGATCACATCTTTGACATTCAAAGACCTTCAGAACCTAGTCTCCTTCTCATACCTGACTTCCTACCACCTGTTTTCTATCCAGTGATAATGGCATCCTGACTCTTCTATAAACAAGACACTCCATCTCTTTACAGGCATTTTTCCTGGCTGTTCCTCGTGTATGGAATGCTCTTCCTCCTCAATTCTATCTACTAGCATCCCTGGATTATTTTAAGTTCCAACTAAAATCCCATCTTTTATAGGAAGACTTTTCCAACCCTTTCTAATTCTAGTGCCTTCCTTCTGTTAGTTATTTCCTATTTATCTTGTATATAGCTTGTTTGTACACATTTGCTTGCTTGTTTACTCACCCATTAGATTGTGGACTCCTTGAGGAAAATGAATGACTTTTGCTTCCTTTTGTATTCCCAATGCATAGCACAGTGACTGGCACATTTGTTGTTTAGTCATTTTTCAGTTATCTTTGTGATGCCATTTGGGGTTTTCGTGGCAAAGATACCAGGTTGGTTTGTCATTTCCTTCTCCTGCTCATTTCACAGGTGAGGAAACTAAGGCAAATAGAGACAAGTGACTTGCCCAATGTCCCACAGCTAGTAAGTGTCTGAGGTCAGATTTAAACTCAAGAAGAGTAGTCTTACTGACTTTAGAGTCGGCATTCCATCCATTGCATCATCTATCTGCCTTCTGAGCACATATTATATATTTAATAAATATTTATAAATTTAATAAATGTTTATTGACTGATTTTGTCACCTCCGATTTTCTCAGTATAAGAAGTTTATTTTTTTCCTTTTTTTAATTTATTTAATATGTTTAGTTTTCAGCATTGATTTTCACAAGAGTTTGAATTACAAATTTTCTCCCCATTTCTACCCTCCTACCCACTCCAAGATGGAGTATATTCTGGTTACCCCGTTCCCCAGTCAGCTCTCCCTTCTGTCACCCCAGTGTAAGAAATTTCTAATGAGTAAACTTGTAATGCAGATCAGCAAATGTCTGTCACTGAGTTAGAGGCTTACCTGGAACATCATGAGCTTAATTTCCAGGGTCACAAAGTCAAAATGTGTTTGAGGCAAGACTTGAATCCAGGTAATTCTGACTCCTGCACTGTATCCATGAAGCCAAGCTATCTCATGGATGAGATCATAATGTGAAAATGATGATTGATGATGATGATGGTAAGCAAGCCACAAGTCAACAATATGGCTAATAGTTATAATTTATATTTATACACATAGCCAAGAAAACAAACCTAGCTTGTTGGGCACTAATAAACAATTGAATGGATAGCCCCGTTTATAGATTTTAACCTGACAGTTTTCCTGAGGAGTCAACATCCAATGCCTCTGAGTTGTGTTGTTAGCACATTCTCTTCACAGTGGGCTTCCCTATTAAGATAAGTTGCCTTTAGGAGCAACCAGCCCAATGCCCTCACTGAGTGCTACACTTTCAGGTTGGTGGCCCAGATCATGAAGGGTTAAGCAAGCAGGGATGGAGGTGATAGATCAATAGGAAATTAGGGAACAGAACCAAGGATGAAGTGATTATGTCTATATCCCAGGATCTCATTCAGGGTCCAATAATTCTACAACACAGCTATAAGAACTCAGATCAAGAACCCTGGAGAGCTTTCTCTGGCCCGAAGGTCACAGGTGTCCAGAAGAAATTCTGAGCAGTTGTTGATCTTACAACTACCTGAAAGCTTCTGCTCTGGATTTAAGCTAAGGAATATCCTTGACCCTGTTACTTTTCTTTTCTTAAATGGATTTTTCCTAGTTGTGGCCCTGGTTCCTTCATTGTCAGTTTTCTGTGATGGAATAACTGCCAGTAACAGAAGGGATCAAAAGGCTCTAGGTCCCAACCCTCCTCCTCACTCCATCTATTGCCTGCAAAAAACAGATGAAAGATTAGAATTGAATAGAAATGACAATACCACTGGTTACCTACTTTTGAGCAGTGCAAAATATGATTACTTCCATGCTCCCTCATTTCTAGATTCTGAGTCACTTTTACCTTGCAAATAGGATCTCAGGTGGCCACAAACCTTTTGAATCCCTTTTTGCATTAGAAAAAGAGAAGCCTAAGATTTTCAGTAGTTTTTAACATATTCAAAAACTACAAAACCATCTAGGTTTATTTTCTTTTGAAGATGACTTAAGATGTCATCATTTGGAAACTGGGACAGAGGATGAGATTTGGGTGGAAATCATAGGTTCTCTTTCATTAAAGTGCTTTTGCAAATGGATTAAAACCAAGGAGTGCTAATTACGCCACTGATGTGAACCAGGTAGTGATATAAATCTTCAGGGAAACTTTTAAGTGATCCCCACAATATTCATTTTCCTTCAAAAAAGAAGAAATACAACAGCTTGAGAAAAGAAAACCTATGACTGTGGTTTATTCAGAAAATCTTCAATCAGGCAGCACACACAGGATAGGAAAAAGAAAATGTTTGCTTCACTGTTACAAGGAGTCCAAAGTAATTGGGAACATTTGAAAAATCATTCAATAAAGATGTTAATAAGATTGTGATTGAGTAGGCTGGAGCAAAGATGGCAAGTGAAGTGAATATTTTTGTGGAGCTCTCTTAATACAATCTTGCAAACAACTTTAAAATGCAAGTCAAACTGAATTTTGAGCAGGATAAAGAACCAAAATTCACAGTGAGTCATTTTTTTAGGCCAGGGCAGCTTATAAGAATAGAAATAGAAATCAACAGGATATGAAAGACTGCAGAGGAGAAGCTCATTACAACAGGTATGGGCATTAGAGGTGGCTGGGACAAGAGGATGTGGACTGTGAGGTCAGCAGCTACAGCACGGCCTTGGCAACAGAAGCAATGGCAGTGATGGCCAATATACAGGGATGGCAAATGGACTGATGGTGGCATCAGAAAAAGATTTCAAGGGAACCCTGTGCTAGCACTGGGTACAGGACTGGGCATGATTTAGCAGTCCCTTCTCTATTGCCCAGTTCCGGGTTGCATTTTCAAGGTGAAGAAGAATAGTTGTTTTTAGGAAGCAGAGCGTTTACTTGGGTAAAGACTAGTGCACAGATTAAAATGTCAGTGACCAGACTATTCCCCCAGATCATACCACTTTGGATGCATCAAAAGCATATAACACCCCTCTCCCCCAGACCTAGCAGTGAAATCAGTAGAAGAAGCTCTTTTTGTGGTCACAAAGAATTGGAAATTGAGGGGATGCCCATCAACTGGGAACAGTTGAACAAGTTGTAGTATATGAATGTAATGGAATACTATTGTGCCATAAGAAATGATGAGAAGGTAGATTTCAGAAATATCTGGAATTGAGTATGTATGGATCTTGGAGTGGGGGGGGGGGTAGAAATGGGGAGAAAATTTGTAATTCAAAATGTTGTGAAAATCAATGCTGAAAACCAAATATGTTAAATAAATAAATTGCATTTAAAAAAAAAAAAGAAATATCTGGAAAGACTTACATGAACTGAAACTGTGTGAAGGTGAGCAGAACCAGGAGAACATGACGTAGTAAAAGCAACATTGTGCTATGACCGGCTTTGGTAGACTTAGCTCTTTCCAGCAATACAATGATCTAAGACAAATTCCAAGACTCATATGGAAAAAGCTATCCACATCCAGAGAAAGAACTATGGCATTTGAATGCAAATTGAAGCATACTACTTTCTATTTTTTCTTGTGTTTTTTTCCTTTTTGTTCTGATTCTTTTTTCACAACATGATTAATGTGGAAATACATTTAATATAGTTGTACGAGTATAGCCTACATCAAATTTCATGCCATCTTGAGGAAGGGGGAAGAAAAAAAGGGGAGGGAATTTTAGAACTCAGAATCTTATAGAAGTGAATGGTGAAAACTAAAAATAAATTAATTTAATTTAAAAAAGAAATATATATGTATGTATGTATAAAGAAATTAACGGAAGGATTAAAAAACACTGAAGCTCAGAAAAGTCATCTGCCCCAAGGGTGAACAAAGCCAAATTCTAACATAAAGTTCAAAATCAAGAAATGGGCTGGAAAAATGAACAGATAAGAGAAATATAAACTAATCATGAAAAGGTACTATTGGTGAAAGGGAAGTTCAAGACACAAACACAGAAGAAGAAGATGACTTGAAAATATCTGCAAGCACAATCTTGGAGAAAAAATGCCAATTTGACACAGTCAACCAGAATTGCCAGAAGAAGTAAAGAAAACTTTTTTTTTTAATTCAAAGATCAAAAAATAGTTCTAGGGGGAAAATTGGGAAAAGAAATGGGAACAATGCAAGAAAATTATGAAAAGAGAATCCGCAGCTTGATTAAACAAAGCACTAAAAAATGTCTTAAAATCAGTATTGGCAAAATGGTCAAAAATACAAAAGCTCACTAAGAATAAAAACCTCCTTACAAAGCAGAATTGGTCAGGTAGGAACTCATGACTCCATGAAGCATCAAGAAATAATAAAATAAAAGGAAAAGATTGAAAAAAATGAAAATGTCAAATAATTCATAGGAAAAAACAACTGTCCTGGAAAATCAGCTGAGGAGAGATTACTTAAGAATTATTGCACCATTAGAAAGCCAGGATGAATAAAAGAGCTTAGACATCATATTTTTAAAAATTATATAGGAAAACTGCCTGGGCATTTTAGAATGAGAAAGCAAAGTAGAACTCGAAAGTATCCACTGATCACCTCTTATAAGAGATCCCAAAATGAAGATTCAGGAATATAAAACCAAATTTTAGAGTTCCCAGATCGAGGAGAAAATACTTCAAACAGCCAGAAAAAAAGCCATTCAAGTACCATAGAGTAACAGTCATGGTCACACAATATTTAGCAGCTACCAATATAAAGGAACAGAGGGCTTAGGATATGATATTCTGGAAGACAAATTAGGTAGTTTTGCAATCAAGAATAATCCATTCAGCAGAACTGAATATAATTTTACATGGAGGGAAATGGACATTAACAAAAATAAAGGATTTTCAAGGATTACTGGTGAATAGATTAGAATAGGATGGAGCAAAATACAATTAGAAATCATAACAGTGAATGTGAATGGCATGAATTCACCAATAAAACAGAAGTGAATAGAAGAATGGAATAGAAACTAGATAACCTACGAAGAAAAATCTTGGGGAATGATTGTGTTTAGTCAGGGGCATGTGAGAAAGACATTAAGATTTCGATTTTGACTGTAATGATAAAGAGTGATGTGTGAGCATTTAAATAGGGAATAAATGGTTACTAAAAGTCAGCATTCATTCATTCAACAAAAATGTATTAAAATTATTGATTCTGTATGATTAGAAAATGAATCAGTGGTAACTAAATTCAACAATTCATTCAATAAATAAACATATAATAAAATCTTCCCATATGCCGTGTACTGTTAAGGTACTAGAGATGCAAAGACAAAAAATATTGGGAGGAGGATAATGTGACAATAAATAAGCATATGTGACATTAAAAAGTATATAAAAAGTAATTTCTTCATGGGAGGTCACTAATAACTTGAAAATTAGCAAAACACTTTGGGGGGGCAGGGAAGGTGATTTGAACCTTGAAAGAAAAATGGGATTCTAAGAAGCAGATATGAGAAGAATGCATTCTAGGCATAGAAGACAGCTTGTTCAAGCCACTGAGATGATAGATAAAATATGTTTATGAAGAATGGTAAGAAGATCAATTTAACTAGAAGATAGGAAGCATGAAGGTAATTAAGGTTCAATATACCTGGTTCAACGTAGGTTGGAGCCAGATTATGAAGGGCTTAAAAGACGAAACAGAGGTATTAGTATTTTATCTTAGAGGCACTTGGGAACCAATGAAGTTTCTAGAGCAGGGCAGTAATCTGTATTTTAGAAATATCACTTTGGAGCTGGGTAGGGAGGTAACTCTCCATCACTGAAGATCTTCAGATACAGCCTGGGAAAACTTATTGTTGATCAGGTCATGGAGGTCATTCCTGTTTAGGCATGGGTGAGATTAGATGACCTCTGAAGTTACTTCCTACTCTAAAAAGTCAGTTATTTTATGATGCTCAGAAGAAAAGAAAAGATGGCAGGAGAGTTAGGTGCATTCAAACAACCAATTTGGCTTAAAAAATAGCATAGCCAGTCACTTTACTAAGAAGAAAGGTCAATTTTGTCAAAATGACTGATCCTATTGTCTTATGTAGACCTGCGCTGCCTAAATAATCTTCTTTGGCATTCTTCACAATCAATCAGAGATAGTTCTAGGTCAAGATGTACTAGACATACCTATTTTCTTACATATTTTTCTAATCTTTAAAAATTATTCCATAATTTCTCTTCATCACAGAGAATATGGTTTCTCCTCAAAAGAGAAACAGATTTTGGATTATAGCAGTTCTTGCCAATAGGTTTGACTATTGTGAAAAGAGAAGTACTCCATTCTCTTTGATATATTTTAAAGAATTTTCCATCTGATTTAATCTCAGCTAGTTCTCTGTCACTCAGTCCAGCATTTCATAGAAATTACAGGCATGTTCATTACTGCTTACTTGCACTGGATTGGACATTTGATGATACAGGATATATGAGCAGTTCTTGTATATTTTAAATTTTTTAAAGCCCTGCAACGACCCAATTTTAAAGTTACAGAGCAGATATGATGTCAATACAAAGCTTACAATAGGCACTGGTGGTTTCTTTTACTTAGCCAAACAGTGCCCTGCTAACTGATGGACTCAAACGGGGAATTACAAATTGTAATGAGCATAGGAGCTAGCAACTGCAGTCTTAATTAAAAAATATACAGTAGGTGAGTGGCTAGCACCAGTCATATTGATCTTTGAAGTCTTATAGACAAGAATATTATTGTAAAATAAATATCATATGCAATTCACTTATTTTTTCTTGAAAAAAATGACTTAACAAAGAATAAGCAAACAAAAAAACCAAAATTCTCTAAAAATAGTTAAGTCAAATGGAATAAATGTTGTAATTGATAATTCAAGCAACTATACACTTTTTGAATGTACTCTTCGCTAAAGAAAGCTTGTTTGCTTTAATTTCAAGGGTGATGACAAGGTAGTGCATTGCATTTAAAATGTTTTGCTACCATTTGATACTGTTTTCACTTGTCCTCATTTTATTCATTCTACTTAGGTGAGGTAAAGATGTAAGTCAGAGGGTAGTGTATGAAGAGATAAAGGTTTTGCAGTCCCCACGCAAGAAGGTATTGGTGGGGATGAAGAGGAAGACTGAACTCACACTATTTTGTGTCATTGGTGGATAACTATTGATCAAGGTGTCCCTTTAATGGATTAGAAAATAGTCATTAAAAGTTTAAAAAGAGAGATTTGACTAAAAAACATTGAATTTGGTGACTGCAAATAGAGGCAGCCTGAGAGTCCCCTGCAAAACTTGTCACATTTAATCTCTCAGACAAACCAGCAGACCACAGGGGAGCCTAGCACAGTATTTAAGCTTGTTTTCAATATAGTAGGAATTCAATTTTATTTTGCTCCATCTGTTGTTACTTTCCTTTTCCAAATCACAGTTTAAAACAAAACTGAGTACCATTGTGTGTGTTTTCTAAACTGTTTGTGTAATATGCATGCTAAAATCCCAACTCTTGGCAGAGAAAAAGCCAAGTCCAATTATATTCATTTGGATGGTCCCTCCATCCAAAGAATAAACATCAGGTGAGTGTTAGATTTCTCACTTTAAACTCACAACTCATCCTTGATTGTTTATGTCTGAAATAAAATTGCATTCTTGAAAAATAGTATTCTTCTCTCGCTAACTCCCTCGTGCATAGTTACTCCACTTCTATTTTCCTAAAATGAGGAACAAGGATGGTGCAATACATCTGGAGGTCATTAAAATGAAAGTTGGTAATTTCTGAGCACAGTGCTGGTAATAAGATTGACTTTGTTTTATGGACAAGTTTCCATATAATTGCCCAGTTACTTTAGATGAATTTTCTTAAACTGTGCAAATGCCGGCCTTTGCTATCAGCCTAATGTGGCATGTATAAAAGTTTACAGGGGGTACTCATTCTTTTTCCATCTATAAATGCCACCATTCAGACATAATGTATGTCATGCAGAAGAATGTAGATTGTTAAATAATTCCTTAGTTACATTTAATTAATGATGTTTTGCTTTTATTTGGGAACAATGGCATAACTCAAAATTTGATTTTCTTGGTCACACATTTGATATTTTCCCATTTCAGAGTATATGGTATGGAAAAGGAAGGCAATATTCATTGCTTTGGTGGGGAGGGCTTAACTGGAATGAACCTGATTCTTTGATGTGTATATTGGAAGCAAGAGAGTCATGTCTTTCTAGATGCTAAAATGAAAATAAAATAAAGGATGCTGGAGGAAATGTTACTAGTATACTGGAAGAGATTAGAGGATGGAGAAAGGAAGAAGATATTATATCAAACCTTCTCAAATCCCTCACTATTATTTTCTTGCCTCATGGGCAGAATAAAACTGGGCTTGTAGACTCTCCATGGAGAGATAAAGGGAACTACTTTTTACTTGCCTATATTTAAATCAGTACATAATAGATGAGGAAAAATAAGAGAATCTGAGACTTGGGCTTCTGTCTCCTATTGTCTTCCAGGCCTTGTTACCAGCTTGTAAAGAATATACAGGGTGTCCCTAAATCTGGACACGTAGGAAATCTCCTTAACATCTCATTAACCGTTTCACTGAAGACTGTTGTTTGACGACTACTTCTCCTGGGGGGTGCTAAAGGAGAAGGCGAATGAAAATCATAGATGCCACACACTTGATTGACTGCATAAAGAGTGAATGTGCTAAAATTGACGGCAATGTGGAGTTACTGCATCAAGTTCACATGAATCACATGAATTTTGCAAAGTGCATCCACCTTTGCATCACAAATGATGAAAATCATATTGAACATGTTATTTGTTAATATTCCAATTAAATAAAATGGTGTTGAAAATTTCATTCATTTCATTTCTTGAAAATATACATTTTTGCCTTTGTGTGCAAACTTTAGGAACACCCTGTACTTCTAATCAGCCCCCTTGATGATATAAAAAGGCTACTTGTATCTATAACTATGTCTATCTCTCTTTTTCACTTTATGCATATGTAAAGATACATATAGTACATCTGTGTGTCTTTATGGATAGATAGATAGATGATAGATAGATAAGTTTTAAGTTTTAATAGCTTAAAATTGTACCGAGACTAGTGAAACACCCTACACACACACACACACACACACACACACACACACACACTTTCTTCCTAATTCTATACTTATATACGTACAGCTTGACTCCTACAATAGAATATAAGGTTTTTAAAAATTTTTTTTATATTTTAGTCTCCAGGAAATCACAAAGTACAGTCACATAGTAGGTACTTAATAATTACATGCTGATTTATTAATATACATAACATAATTATATGATGTACTCACAAATATGTCTGTGTGTATATGTATATGTGTGTATATACATATATGTGTATATATGTATGTATGTATGTATACTTGTACATGGAACATTGTTTTCTTCAGAAAATTCAACTATAATGCATAAGAACATTGGTTCTATATTCATATAGTCCACATTGTTCACTCTGACTTTATGTAGTTATCTGGATATTGGTTACTTGATAAATAGTCCTCTAATGATAAGTTAGCCATGAAGCAAAAAGCTAAAGGCATTAAGAAAATAAAGTCATATTTTGGGCTAGATATAAAATGGAGGCCATAATTGTGCAAGTATCTTTTTTAATGGAAGTAAAAATAATTAAATAATTCCAGTGGCATTATCAGAAACCTGGCTGGATTCCAATCAGAGAATTGCTGACATTTCTTCTGTAATGTCATTTTAGTTGAACAGCATGTGCTATTCTTTACTTTCTTCACTACCAGCTGTTGGGGCTGATTGTCTCCTATGGGCCAGTGTGGATTGCCCCCAACTGTTGCTTCCAGGAGCACAGCGGAAGTGATGTATGGTTCCTCTTCTTTATTATTTTATCTACCAAAAAAAGAGAAAGTGAGGGGAGGGGCAGAATCAGACAGCTAAATGGCCATACTCAAATCAGCAAGGTAGTTGATTTCAGGGAGCAATTTTGGGAAGAGTTAAGTTGGTCATTGGTAGAATATTTCTTTCTTGACCCTGGGCAGCAAAGAACAAGGCTAACTCTAGATTCCGAAAGCCCATGTTTAAAATCCCACTACTTACATGTCCTTGGGCAAATCACTTAACATCCTTGGGGCTCAATTTCCTCATTCATAAAATAAGGAGTTTGTACTAGAGAGACCCTGAGGTCCCTTGCAGCTCTCTCTGTATGATTCTGTGATCCTAGCACAATTGTCATGAGTGAGATCATTTCAGCTATTTCAGGATATCCACAGTGCCCCTCCCCACTTATAAAACAAAAACATTAATGTCACGGAAGGGCCAAGGTGGCAGAGTACAGGCAGCAACCTATCTGAACTCTCCCAACATTCCTCTCAAAAAAAAGTTAAAATTATTCCTTAACTCAAATTTTGGAGTAGCAGAGACAAGGTAAGAGCGAGACATCTTTCCAGCCTAAGTCAATTTCGAAGGTCAGTTGGAGAGGTTTGTGACACCTGGGTAAGGGCTAGCCAGGAGCACATGGAATGGCAGCACCAACAGCAGTACTTGCAGGCAGCTGCAACAATGGCGGCAGCAGCTTTGGGAGCTCTCAGACCAGAGACAGTAAGGCAGTTGGACAACTAGTCAGAATTAAATTATAGAGGTCTCTTTGCTGGCCCTGGGTTTAGCTGGCAGTGATTGGCAGCTCTATTACCCATAAGCAGTTCAGGGCCACAGTTTCAGGGTGAAGAGTAGAGCCTGTGATTGGTCAAAAGAGATCAGAGATTCTAGCTGCAGTTCCAAGGTAGAGAGAAGTGCTAGAGCTTGTGGCTATAGGAGAGCAGGGGACCTGGTAATAGGTCTAGGGACAAGAAGAATGCTAGTGGTTGCAGGGGAGCAGGGGCCCTTGCTAGGTAATGACCAGAGCATGGACCAGGAGAGCAGTGACCATACCTCAACCCAGATCACACAAGTGTGAAGCATCAAAAATTGACAACTCCCCTGAACTTACTCTGAAAACAGCATCCAGAAAAAAAGTCTAAATCTTGGCACAGTGACTCTCCATCACCAAATGAGCAGAGATCAACTTTAACATAAAATTTAAAGTCCAAAAATAGGCTAGAAAAATGAACAAAGAACACCAGAAAAGAATTTGGTTATAAAAAAGCTACTATAATGGCAGGAAAGATCAAGATATAAACTCAGAAGAAGAAAACAATGTGGAAAAAAAGCTATAAGCAAAGCCTCAAAGAAAAATGTTAATTAGATGCAAGCCCAAAAAGAATTCCTGGAAGAATTAAAGAAAGAGATAAGAGTAGTAGTGGAAAAATTGGGAAAAGAAATGAGAGTGATACAAGAATATCATGAAAATATTAACAACTTGGTAAAAAAAAGCCCAAAAATAACACTTTAAAAAAGAGAATTGGCCTAATAATTAAAGAGACACAAAATTTCACTGAGGAAAAGGACTCCATAAAAAGCAGAATAAACCAAAAGGAAAAGGAAGTATAAAATTTCACTGAAGAAAAGAACTTAAAAAACAGAATTGGTCAAATTAAAAAAAAGGTACAAAATTTCACTGAATAAATTAATTCCTTAAATATTAGAATTGAATAAGTGGAAGCTAAAGGTTTCATGAGACATCAAGAAATAATCAAACAAAGTCAAAAGAACGAAAAAAAAAAGAAAATGTGAAACATCTCATTGTAAAGCAACTAACCTGGAAAATAGATTGAGGAGAAATAAATTAAGAATTATTGGACTAACTGAAAACCATTATCCCCACCTCCAATCAAAAGCCTAGGTATCATCTTAGAAGAAACTCTCGAGGAAAACTGCCCTGATAATTTAGATCCAGAGGTTAAAATGGAAATTGAAAGAATATGCCAATCATCTCCTGAAAGATATCATAAAATGAAAACTCCTAAAAATATTATAACCAAATTCCAGAGCTCCCAAATCTAGGAGAAAATATTGTAAGGAGTCAGAAAAATTAATTGAAATAACATGGAACCAAAGTCAGGATCACACAAAGTTTAGCAACTTCTGCCTTAATGAAGGACAGGGTTTGGAAAATTTCAAGCATTCCTCGTGAAATGGTCAGAGTCAAATGGAAATTTCTGACTCCTTGCAATATTGAAAAACTTTCATAGTGAATGAGAAATTGAGTGGTAAGTAATGCTTGAACCTCACTGTCATCAGAATTGGTTCAAAGAGGGAACGAGATTTTACACACATGCTTTTAAAAAGCACATGCATGCACACATACCCACACCCACACCTACACACACACTCGGTTGGGTATAAAAGTATCATTCCAAGTAGGTAAATAGGAGAGGAAGAGGATAAGATATATGGGGGGGGGGGGGCGGGGAATGATAAAAGGTTGGGTAGATTAAGGGATGCAGTAGTCAGAAGTGAAAATAGACTTGGGGGGGGAACAGGATAAAAAGAAAGATGAATAAAAGGGAGAAAATAGGATGGAGGCAAATGCAAGTTAGTAATCGTAACTGTGAAAGTGTATGGGTTGAGCTCACCCATAAGATGGCAGTGGACAACAGAACAGATTAGTAACTAGAATCCAACAATATGTTATTTACACGAAATATACTTGAAGCAGAAGGACACACACTGGCTTAAAATACAGTACTAGAGCAAAATCCATTGTGCATTGGCTGAAGTTAAAAAAAGCAGGGGGTAGAATCATGATGTCAGATAAAGCAAAAGGAAAAATAAATCTAATTAAAAGAGATAATCACTACATTTTGATAAAAAGGTACCATAAACAATGAAGTAGTTTCAAAAATGAATACTGCAAGTTTCTCTGAGAAAGGTTTTGTTTCTCAAATATATAGAAATTGAG
This sequence comes from Trichosurus vulpecula, assembly GCF_011100635.1. Taxonomy (NCBI): domain Eukaryota; kingdom Metazoa; phylum Chordata; class Mammalia; order Diprotodontia; family Phalangeridae; genus Trichosurus; species Trichosurus vulpecula. The sequence goes on along the minus strand of NC_050576.1, from coordinate 315,715,949 downwards.
TCACACTTGTGAAAACAAAGAGCAATTACCCAACTTATAAATCGTCAAGGAATATAACCAGGGGGTTTACAGAAGAAGAAATCAAAACTATCTACAGTAATATAAAGAATGCTCTAAATCACTATTGATTAGAGAAAGGCAAATTAAAACCACCTTACACCTATCAGAAATGACAAATACTAGAGTGGGTGAGGGAAAATGTGTACACTAATAAACCATTAGTTGAGTTGTGAACTGGTTTGATGATTCTGGAGAAGAATACAGAACTCTATTCAAGGCTATAAAATTGTGCATGCCCTTTGACCCAGCGAAACCACTACTATGTCTAGAGAATCAAAGAAAAAGGGAAAGGAGTTATATGTACAAAAATATTTATGTAGCTCTTTTTGTGGCGGCAATAAGAAAACTGAGAGGATGCTCATTAACTGGGGGAAAGGCTCAGTAGGTTACGGCATATGATTTTGATGGAGTACTATTATATAATAAGAAATGATGAGGGGGGTATTTAGAAAAAAATGGCAAGATCTACATGATTTTGATGCAAAGAAGTGAGAACTAGATCATTGTGCACAGTAACAGCAATGGTGTGATGATGATCTTGGATCAATATAATGATTCAAGACAATTCCAAAGGACTCACGAGGAAAAATAATGCAATCCACTTCTAGAGACAGGATTGATTAGCTCTAACTGAAAATTGAAGTATAATTTTCTCCATTTTGTGATATGGCTAATATTGAAATATGTTTTACATGATTTCACATGTATACTTGATATAATTTTGCTTGCCTTGTTGTAGTGAATGGAGGAAAATTGAGAGGAAAGAGAATTTGCAGCTCAAAATTTAAGAAGCAAAGAATGTTAATAAATAAAATACATTTTTAAAAAGTGGAGAAAAGAATCATGTGACTTTTTGCATTTTAATATATATTTTATTTATTCTATTAAATATTTTTCTAAAATTTTGAGATCTACATTCTCTCTTTCCCTCCTGTTATTCCCACTCTCAAGAAGACAAGCAATATGATATCAATTATATATGTGAAGTCCTGCAAAATATACCTCTGTATTAGCTGTATCGCAAAAAAAGTTTAAAAAGTATGCTTATTTGTACTCAAAGTTCATTAGTTCTCCCTCTGGAGGTGGATAGCATTTTTTTCTCATGAGTTCTTTGGAATTGTCTTGGATCACTGTCTTAATTGGAGTAGCTGTCTTTCACAGTTGATCATCCTTACAATAGTGTAGTTACTGTGTACATTATTCTCTTGATTCTGCTCATTTCAGTTTGCTTCAGTTCACACGTCTTCCCAGATTTTTCTGAAACCATCCTGCTCACCATTCTTACAGCACAGTACTGTTCCATCACAAACATATACCACAACTTGGTCAACCATTCTCCAATTGATGGGCATCCCTTTGATTTCCAATTCTTTGCCATGACAAAAAAAAAGCTGCTTTAAATATTTTTTTTTGTAAAAATAGGTTATTTTCCCTTTATTTGATCTCTTTGATCTAATAATGGTATTGCTAAGCCAAAGGGTACCCATAGCCCTTTTGGTTTAGTTCCAAATTGTTCTCCAGAATGGTTGGACTAGTTCACAACTACACAGTTTATTAGTGTCCCAATTTTTCCACATGCCCTCCAAAATTTGGCATTTTCCTTTTTTGTCATTTTAGGTAATCTGATAGAAGGGAGGTGGTAACTCAGAGTTGGTTGTGTTTTGTTTTATTTTAAATTTTCTTTTCTCTAATCAGCAGTGGTTTAGACTATTTTTTCATCTGACTTAATTTTGATTTCTTCTTCTGAACACTGACTATTCATGTCCTTTGACCATTTATCAGCTATAAAATGGCTATTTGTTTTTATAAATTTGATTTAGTTCCCTATACATTTTAGAAATGCAGTCTTTATCAGATAAATTTGCTTTGATTTCCCCCCTCAATTTCCTGTTTTCCTCCTAATTTTGGCTATATTAGTTGTGTTTGTGCAAAAGCTTTTTTAATGTCATGTTAATAAAATTTCCCCTTATACTTCCCTTGAGCCTCTTTATCTCTGAACACGAGCTCTTCCTTTTTCATATATCTGACAGGTGCATTTTTCCATGCTCCCTTAATTTGCTTAATTTACTTTAAATCATTTATTCATTTGACCCTATCTTAGTATACAGTGTGAAATATTGCTCTGTGCCTAATTTCTTCCAAATTGCTATCCAGTTTTCCCAACAGTTTTGTCAAATGGTGAGTTCTTACTTCAAAATCTCAAAAGTTTGGATTGTTGAGGTTATCAAACACTTGATTACTATGGGTATTTACTACTGAATATTGTGTACCTTATCTATTCCATTAATCCATCACTCTTAGCCAGTAACAGATATCTAAAAATCATTAATGCATCTTTAAAATAAGTGTTCTGTGCCTGTTATTATAAATGTGTGTGTAGTTGGGGACAGGAATATGGACACATTCTAATAAGATAACATATTGAACCTTGCTAAAGAATTCTGAATTGCTTAGAGTTTTGTGGTATCTAGATAAAACGTTCTTTGAAGCCAGCTAATGAAACCCCAGAATAGTCTATTCAGAAAGATACAAAAACTGTATGTGACACAGCTTCATCGTCTTACAGAGGTAAATAAGTTTGAGGACATTTCTAAGTTGATAATAAACTCTGTCTAATCAGTGATGGATATCATTTATGAATTGAAGTGAGAGAGCTACTATTATCACTGAAGTATGCATTCAAATAGATGGACTCTTTTGATGGTAAAAGCAATAAGTATGGGAGAAAATTTCCATTGTGGGCAAACAGTGGTTGAAGATCATGGTGTCTAGACGATTTTCTCTCCAAGTGGCACAGTTAGTGTCTAGGTTTCTTATGCTGATAGGGTCCTTATATATGCAAGTATTTCTATTGCAACTACAATGACTCTGACTGTAACTATGACTACAACAAAGAAGAAGGCAACTACTACTGCTCTTACAACTAGTTTTCCTACAAATATAGCAATTTATGGCTACAAATTTTACTAATGACTTTTACATACCCACTTTCTTGTGATATATTCTTAAATCATTTAAAAGAGTTAGGGCAAATATGAAGACTCACATGTTTCAGAGGAGGAAAATGAAGACCAGAATGGTCAATTAACTCCAAGGACCTTCGGCTAATATGTAAGAGAATTAGGATTTGGACCAAGGTTTTATGACTGGAAGAAGTGAAATGCTTATCCTACTACACCATGATGACTCATGCATGCTTGAGGTGAACTGGATTAAATGAATCTTCAGGTCATGCCCTAAGTGTCACTATTGAGTAAGTATGTCCCGATTTGTTAATTATTCAATTTAATGCTGTAAGCATTAAATAGCAACAAGATTTTCATATTCCACTACTGCTGTCTGGAGGGTTTAAAGACAGTAAAAGCTGCCTTGGAAAAAGGTTCATACATTATTAGACATTTACTTTGATATCTTAAGCCTGGACTGTATGTTTGTGATGCATTTTCATAGAAAAATGCAAGCAATTTTTAAAACAATGTTTGATAGTGATAGGAGTATATGAGGTCAGCTGGTGTAAACAAATAAAACAAACAAGCAAAATGGTGTCCTTTAGCTTCAGTAGCTGATTGAAATCTGACTTCTTAGAAGTGACTTCCTTATTAATCCAAATTCAGAAAATAAGCTCATCATATATACACAGTCAAGAAGCCCTGAGTTTAAACCTAGTCTTGGACAGCTTTTTGGCTGCATGACCCTGGTTGAGTCACTTAACCTTTACTCGCCTCAGTTTCTTTTTCTGTAAAACAGAGATAACAGCACCTGTATCCCAAGGATTTAATATTTAAATCCCAAGGATTTAAAAATTTAAAATACTATATGTTAGCTATCATCATACATTTGCCCCTCCTTTTATTGCACATAGCTAATGCAGACTCCTAAATTCTTGGAGGTTTTGTCACTATTTTGTGTGTGTGTGTGTGTGTGTGTGTGTTGAAGTGGGGCTATCCTTAAGATTTCCTTTTTGAGTCTTTTTTCTCCTTTGTATGTCATTCATTGACCCATTATCATTCTATTGTATCCCACAAAACTTAAGTATGTGGCAAGCTTACATTTTTTATAACTAAATTATTTATATGGAGACAAACATATTTGCAAATATAAATACATCCACTCAAAATTACAATTTACAAAATTACAAATTACAATACACAGTCCTCATAATTCCATGCAGTGGATAATATCAGTGTTATTATCTTCATTTGACCAATTTGGCAACTGAGGTAAGGAGTATCTTGTATTAGGTGAATTATTGTTCACAGAAGTGGGGCCAGGCTTATGACTAAAATCAGTGTTCTTTATACTATCAGTTGGGTGGCACTATGGATAGAATGTTGGACTTGGAGTCAAAAGATATGAGTTCAAAAATGACCATATGCACTTAGTTATATGTATTGGGCAAGTCTCTTAACCTATCTCTATTAGTTGTTAGGGTTTTTTTAATTATCAGAAAAATGAGGATAGGAATAGCACCTACTCTGCAGGGTTTTTGTGAAAATAAAAGGAGTTAACATTTGTAGAGCACTATATAAATGCTAGCTAATATTATTGCTACACACTGCAAATTTTCAAAAAAAAAATTCTATTAAGCCAGATAATGGTTATCATGAAACAATGAAATGGTGAGGAGCAGGCAAACCGTTGTCGAGCCCACAATGGTCCATGGACCATAGCTTGGAGAGTACAGCACAGATTGGCATCTTTATAGGGAGAAAGATAACGTGGGTGAGTGATTACATTGTCACAGCTTTGTCTAACCCTGGTGCCACACAGAGAACTGAAGACTTCTTCCCTCAGGAAATGTTGCCAGGCCTCAAATCCTTGTGCCAAATTGTTAGTTCCTGGAATCTGACTCCTATTATTCCTGGCAAACCTTGCTTCTTGCATTCTGATGATTCCTGTATCCTTGAGTTTCTGGATGGACCTGTGCTTACCACAGTGTCTGGCACAAGGTGGGTGCTTAATAAATGCTTATTAACTGATAGATTTGTGCACTGGATTGAGTCCTGTACCTTAAAGGACCCTCAGGTGTTGCTGTATTCTCATCTTGCGTAGAGACAGCTTTTAACACAAGGATGCTACTTTAACACCCCCTTCTCTCAGTCTTTGATAATAAGCTGAAATTTCATAGAAATATGTTTGACAAGAGGATGTTATTATTGTCTTTGTTTTGCAGATGAAAAAAATAGAAGCAGTAAGAATCAATGAACAGTGTTGCTCACGAGCTAAGAGCTAAGATTCTAAGTCGTCTGGGCCACAGTTCTGTGTACTATCCAGACCAATATACCCTCCCTCTAGTAAGAGAGATGTTGAAATCAGACAGCTGTTAAATATTGTATGTGACAAATTCTCATATAAGTACTCACTGGCTTACTAGGAACATTTTTAATACTAATATATTTCATGATGCAATGTGAAAGATATACAGTGAAATGTATATATTTTATGATATAAAGTTTCAATTAATTTTTTATTATTTTCACTGGAGATAATGGATAGATAGAATATACTGCTTGTAAAGCACTGAAGGCATATTCTATCCTGAGACTGAGAAAAATAAAACTTCCATTTTTACTCCTTTTTTGCCTAGTTTCTTGAAGAAGCAGGGCTTATTTTTTAAAATGGCCTCATTTTGCATCTTGTGGCCTTGTTTAGGCCAGTTTGACAGGTAGGCAAGTCAAATAAAAATGACATAAAAGTCTTCAGGTTCAGGGACAAGATTTCCTTGAGGGGGAGATAGGCTTGTTCTGGGTCATTTACTTGGTGCCCACGTCATATAAAACTTTTGGTTTAGGTGTCACAATGTAAAACCAATTCTATGATAGTTACAGAAGCTCAGCCCTCATAGGTACTTCTCAGGATTGAAATGGGATCTTATATTAGCTGCCATGTCTGACAGTGTTCTTTAGACTGATTACTCAAATATAGACTACTTTCATATAATCCAACTCGTTTGTGAAAGGAATCCTTCCTCTGGTAATACCTAAAAGTGGTTATTAAGTCTCAGCTTCAAGAACTGGATGTCTCCTTGGAGGGAGAAGAAGAAAATATACCATGTCTCCATATAGTCTAGTCCAGGTGTAGGGAACCTGTACCCTTAAGGACACATGTGGTCTTCTAGGTCCTTGGGAATGGCCTTTTGATTGAGTCCAAGTTTTACAGAACAAATTCTTTTATTAGGGGATTTCTTCCGTGAAGTTTGGATTCAGTTAAAGGGCCATACTTGAGGACCTAGCCAGCCACCTATGGCCTTGAGACCTCAGGTTCCCCACCGCTTGTCTATTCCATATTGTTACAGCTCTAATCCTTAGGAAGCTTTTCCTGACATCAAGCCTAAATTTGTCTGTTTTGCTCCTTCCACCCACTGCTTCTGGTTCTGCCTTCTGAGACCCAATCATTTACTTTCTCTTCATACCCAAAGAGAGCTAACCCAGTACCTTCGAGTGTTTCCTTTTTCATACCCAATTTCTCCATCTGATCCTAATATGTTAAGGATTCAAAATCTTTTGCCATCTTCTCTTTGCCCTCTTCTGCATACTCTCCAGCTTATCAATATTCTTAAACTATAGTTCTGAGAACTGAACACGGTACTTGAGACGAGGCATGACAGATGATCCAATATTTAAGTAAATCCAATAAAATTATTAGGAACAGCAGCACTGTTATGGAGAGCTTCCCTCCACATGACTCCCAGGTCAAAGACATTTTGATGGACTCGGGAAAGGAAAGTGATTGTGCATTGGTGAGGGATTATGGGGTTTAGAGGGCAGGCTTCATTGCTTCCTGGGGTCATAGGATGATAGATGCAAAGCTGTAATTGATCTGATGTCTCTCTTATGATAAATAAGGACAGAGAAGGACAAATTTTGTATTCATTTGAATAACTTTTTTTTCTAAGGAACCCCAAATAATTTGTAACTGCATTCTAATAGCCCTTAAAGGGGTATAAAGTAATTAAATTTGTTGATCAAAGTAGTGATTTTCTTACTCTTAGGCTTCAGTCACATTTACTATTTCATCTATATTTATTGGGAAAACATTTTTAAAATTTTATTCATATATATGTGTACATGTATATATTCATGTACATATATTTGTGTATATATGTATATGTATATATACATATATATTTACATATATATATATTTATGTGTGTGTATATATACATATATATTTATGTATATATATACATATATACATATATATATATATGCATATATCCAGAAAAAAAGTAGAGCAGATACCGCATAGAGTTTTACTTTGGGGGGAAACAATACGATTTTGACTTGTCGTCCTCATCCTTAAGTTAGTGATAACAACAAACAATGGTTAAAATATAGTATATTTAAGTTTTCAAAGTGCTTTACAAAGATTATCCATTTGATCCTCACAACAATCTTGGGATGTAGTAATTATTATTGCCAAATGAGGATACAGAGTTTTAACCAAACTGAGGTTAAGTGACTTACCTAGAGTCACACAGCTAGAGTCAATGTCTGAGACTGGATTTGAACTCAGCTGAGCCTAGGTCCAGTGTTCTATGTACTAAGCTACCTAGCTGCCTTTAATATAGCCATAATACTTAAACAAATATTTATTCTCTAAGCACCCCGGCCACTACAGTACTGATTTCAAATCTTGGTTTAGATACTGACTTGCTATGGACCCTGAATAAATGAATTAATCTCTCAGTTTCCTCATATGAAAATAGGTATAATAATAGCACCTATAAAGTGGGTTGCTGTGAGAGCGAATAAGATATGTAAAGTACTTTGCAGACTTTAAAACGCTACTAACACCACTACCTCTTGTTTCCTCTCCTTTTGCTTTTATCTTCCTTGCTTCCTGTTTTCCTTTAAGAAGAATCCTCCCTCAGCTCCCATTTCATAGTAAGTATATTAGAACCTTGTGGTTCCTATGCAACTTGTCAAAGAAGAAGCAAGGGAAATTGTATAACTATCTCATAGAATTTTTTTAAATGAGAAAGTACCTTAGAGAGCATTTAGTCTGATACCCTCGTTTGGCAGATGAGGAAACAGGCCCACAGAGTTAAAGAGACCTGCCCAAGGTCACACGCTAATAAGTGGCCGGGCTGAAACTTGGGCACAGTTAGGATTTCAGCCTTCAAGTTCAAGGTTCTTTCCACTGTACCACACTTAAGACAGACTGACTCACTAGCAACAAAATGAAGAAGTTTTAGGAGAAAATGCACCTAAAGAATTACCAGAGTCTAGAATAGAGTGGTCTATTGGTTCATTAGTTGTTGATTTTGTACTGGAAAAAACAAGTAAAAAGGGATAGGAACTAGGGCAACCAGTTCATCCCAGCAACTCTTTTGCAAATTATAGGAAGTCCTAGTTATGCTTTTTTATTAACAGCATTGAGGTTCAGTTTGATTTCTCTTTATAATGATACTTATTTGCACTTGAAAGGTTTCAGGTTTTCCAGTGATTAAAATTGGTGGTAATGCTTTTATTTTTTTCCTTACAAAAGAAAAAAAAAGAGTTCCTAATAGAACTGAAAATCTTCCATGTAGTTCAACAAGATGTACTCACCTGTTTCACCGTGCCTGACTTTACTTTGAGAAGAAAAGGAAAACGAAGTTTTCCTTCAGTAATTAGATGACAGAATAGATGGTGATGGCCCTTGAATCAGAAAGACTTGGGCAAGTCATTCACAGCCTTTGCGAGCTTTAGTTTCCTCACCTGCAAAATAATGGAAAAAATCGCACCTTCCTGCCATGATTATTGGTGAAGATAAATCTGATAATATTATTTTAAAAGCATTTTGTAAACCTTAAAGTACTCCATAAATGAAGTTATTATTGTTGTTGTTGTTTATTGTTATTATCCCAGATGCAGAAATATCTTAGTTACAATACTTAGGCATGTTCAAATTACATCAATACAGGGAATTCCCTTAACCCTGTGGGGAAAAAATCATGAGTTGACTCATCACCTTGATTTGCTTGAACTCCTTTATTATCTAGGAGAGGCTGAAATGACCTGGGAATCGATACCAGCCAATCAGCAGCAGAATGAATGTTGCTTGACTTTGACATACCAGTGATCCTCTGAGGTGTCTACTGGGTGAACCCAGAACACCAACCACAGGGCTGCCTCAAAGTGGTTCATCCAAATGGGCAGAGCTTGCACAAACCTCCTGCTTCTGGTTACTCTGTATTCCTCCTGTTTTTTCTGCCTCCTTTGGTTTTGAAACCATGTAAACCACTCTCTAAATCCCTAATCATTTGATCAGACAGATCAGGTCACAGTTTCCCCAAACGCCCCTGTGCTTTATTTGTCAAATAAATGCTTCCTGGTTTTACACTGTACCTCCATTCCCTCTGTTCAGGCAGACACTGTAACTCAATTAATTAAAATGCCAATTAATCACTATCTACTAAAAAAAATGTCTCCACGCCTTTAATGATATGATACAATAAACATTTATTAAACACCTGCTATGTGCCTGGTACTGTGCTAAGCACTGGGGTTATAAAAAAGAAAAATAGTCCCAGCAGTCCCCTCCCTCAAAGAGCTTACAATCTATTAGAGGAAGACAATTAACAAAAGGAAGCTGAAAGCTGGGACTGACACTAGAGTGTACATGACTAGAGCATGATGATGATGGTGGTAGTGGTGGAGGAATGTGAATCCAAGCAGAGCAGCTGGTGGCAAGTGAAGGGATAGCTGGAATTTCGAACTTTTTATAGGTTTATAGGTTTTACAGGGAAGAGATAAGAAAAGATTTTTTTTTGTTCCTCTCTCTTGCCCTCCAATCAGAAGAGCAGAAGCAACTGAGGATATTGAAGATTTTGAGGACCAAAGCTGAAGCAATCTCCATGATGATGAGTTTCCTGATGTGATGAGTTTATTGAGTGGAGAAGGGCATAATGATGATGTTGATAGTGGAGTAGAAACCTAGTAAAGCCAGAAAATGAAAGGTGAGGACTTTCTAAGCTGCATACCAACAACTGTGCTGACTAGAATGACAGCTAGACCCTTTTTCATAGATCTACAACCTGAGTTGCAGTGCAATTCAAATCTTGTAACAAAATCCCAGATAATGTGTTGAAGTGGCTGCACTAAGTGAAGAGGTCAGTGGAAAATATCATCATTACTTTCTCTATCTATTTTGGCTGTGAAAACAAAGGTTTGGAACATTTGTGTTCTACTTGTGGTGAAATTCTTCTGAAAGTAATTCAGTATATGTCTTGTATATTCTAATGTATGTAAATCAATCAATAAATCAACTAGAATTTATTAAGCACCTACTAGGTGCCAGGCAGTATACTAAATGCTGGGGATGAAAAAGGACTGACAAAAACCAACCAAACAAGAAAACAAACAAAAACAGTCCCTGTTCTCAAGAAGTTTAAAGTTTAATGAGAGAGACAATATATAAAGAATTATATAAAAAAAGAAGATTCGTACAGGATAATTTTAAGGTACTCTCACAGTGAAGCCCATAGATTCAGGAGGACTAGGGAAAGTTTCTTGCAGAAAGTGATAAGCTAGGAGGTAAAGAAGATAATGTTCTAGGGATGGGAGATAGCCTGTGAAAATCTTTATAATTAGGAAATAAAGTGTTATCTCCAGTGATAATGGTATGTGATCACTGAGGTCAGTGCCTTTTTTTCCTACATAGTTTCAACCTGGTGATTTTTTTTTTTTAGTTTTCATTTTCATAATTTGTAAGAATATCTGTCTGACATTTATGTATGTATAATACACATACATCACACAAAACTATAGCTTTATCTTATTTGAAAAGTATTCTACTAATTTACAAGGGGATATTTGATGACCAAGCAACATTAAATTCGAAATTTGTCATTGATTTGTATATAGTAGGTCCAAACATTTTTCTCTTTTACTAATTTTTTCAGATTGGAGAGTAATATTATTGTTTAGATTTGAGAATAATAATATCGACATACTCCTACTTCAAATTAAAGATAACCTTTTAAAATGTTTTCTTCAATAATCTGAAGGATTAAATTTTACTTCTGGAAATATGAAAATAAATGAATGCCTTTCAATCTCTAACAGGGGAACAACATTGAAAGTATTTGATAGTATCTGCAGATGACGTTTACCAAATATTTATAGAGTAAGAATTAGAACCAGGTTATATTTTAAATATGCTAAGGAATCCACACTTATATACTGTATACTTCAGAAATATCTAATTTGATTTTTGTGGCAATAATCCTGTGAGTTAGACCACCAGGGGTTCTTAATATTTTTGTGGCATGGACTCTTCTGGCACTTTTGTGATGCCTGTGTCCTCATAAAAACAATATTCTTTTTTTTTAAATTTAACATATTTAGTTTTCAGCATTGATTTTCACAAGAGTTTGGATTACAAATTTTCTCCCCATTCCGCCCCTCCCCCCCACTCCAAGATGGCGTATATTCTGGTTGCCCTGTTCCCCAGTCAGCACTCCCCTCTGTCACCCCACTCCCCTCCCATCCCCTTTTCCCTTCCTTTCTTGTAGGGCAAGATAAATTTTTACGCCCCATTGCCTGTGTATCTTATTTTCTTGTTGCATGCAAAAACTTTTTTGTTTGTTTTTGAACATCTGTTTTTAAAACTTTGAGTTCCAAATTCTCTCCCCTCTTCCCTTCCCACCCACCCTCCCTAAGAAGTCAAGCAATTCAACCTAGGCCACATGTGTATCATTATGTATAACCCTTCCACAATACTCATGTTGTGAAAGACTAACTATATTTTGCTCCTTCCCAACCCATCCCCCTTTATTGAATTTTCTTCCTTGACCCTGTCCCCTTTCGAAAGTGTTTGTTTTTGACTACCTACACCCCCATCTGCCCTCCCCTCCATCATCCCCCCATTTTTTTTATCTTCTTCCCTCTTCTTTCCTGTGGGGTAAGATTCCCAATTGGGTATGTATACTATTCCCTCCTTAGGCCAAATCTGATGAGAGCAATGTTCACTCATTCCCCCCTCATCCGCCCTCTCCCCTCCTCCCACAGAACTACTTCCTCTTGCCACCTTTATGGGAGATAATCCATCCCATTCTATCTCTCCTTATCTCCATCTCTCAGTATGTTCCTTTCTCATCCCTTAATTTGATTTTATTTCTTTTAGATATCTTCCCTTCATCTTCAACTCACCGTGTGTCTGCTCTCTCCCTCCCTCTCTCTCTCTCTCTCTCTCTCTCTCTCTCTAGATATATATATATATATACACACACACACATAGATATGTACATACATACACATTCACCCATATATATACATAAACATATATGTATGCATATTCTCTTCAGCTACCCTAATACTGAGGTCTCATGAATCATACACATCATCTTTCCATGTAGGAATGTCAACAAAACAGTTCACCTTTAGTAAGTCCCTTGCAATTTCTTTTTCTTGTTCTTTTTCTTGATTACCTTTTCATGCTTCTCTTGATTCTTGTGTTTGAAAGTCAAATTTTCTATTCAGTTCTGGTCTTTTCACTGAGAAAGCTTGAAAGTCCTCTATTTTATTGAAAATCCATATTTTGCCTTGGAGCATGATACTCAGTTTTGCTGGGTAGGTGATTCTAGGTTTTAATCCTAGCTCCATTGACCTCCGGAATATCATATTCCAAGCCCTTTGATCTCTTAATGTAGAGGCTGCCAGATCTTGGGTTATTCTGATTGGGTTTCCACAATACTCAAATTGTTTCTTTCTTGGTGCTTGCAGTATTTTCTCCTTGATCTGGGAGCTCTGGAATTTGGTGACAATATTCCTGGGAGATTTCTTTTTGGGATCTATTTGAGGAGGCAATCGATGGATTCTTTCAATTTCTATTTTGCCCTGTGGCTCTAGAATATCAGGGCAGTTCTCCTTGATAATTTCTTGAAAGATGATATCTAGGTTCTTTTTTTGATCATGGCTTTCAGGTAGTCCAATAATTTTTAAATTATCTCTCCTGGATCTATTTTCCAGGTCAGTGGTTTTTCCAATGACATATTTCACATTGTCTTCCATTTTTTCATTCCTTTGGTTCTGTTTTATAATATCTTGATTTCTCATAAAATCACTAGCTTCCACTTGCTCCAATCTAATTTTTAAAGTAGTATTTTCTTCAGTGGTCTTTTGGACCTCCTTTTCCATTTGGCTAATTCTGCCTTTCAAAGCATTCTTCTCCTCATTGGCTTTTTGGAGCTCTTTTGCCATTTGAGTTAGTCTGTTTTTTAAGGTGTTGTTTTCTTCAGTGTATTTTTCGGTATTTTTTTGGGTCTCCTTTAGCTAGTCATTGACTTGTTTTTCATGGTTTTCTCGCATCCTTCTCATTTCTCTTCCCAACTTTTCCTCTACTTCTCTAACTTGCTTTTCCAAATCCTTTTTGAGCTCTTACATGGCCTGGGACCAGTTCATGTTTTTCTTGGAGGCTTTTGGTGTAGGCTCTTGCACTTTATTGATTTCTTTAGGCTGTATGTTTCGGTCTTCTTTGTCAGCAAAGAAAGAATGCAAAGTCTGAGACTGAATCTCGGTGCGTTTTCGCTGCCTGGCCATATTCCCAGCCAACTAACTTTGCCTTTGAGTTTTTCAGTGGGGTATGACTGCTTGTAGACTAGAGAGTTCTATGTTCCATGTTTGGGGGGGAATTGCCAGCTCTGCCACACCAGCACTGCTCCTTCCCCAACCCCCAACCCGGACTGGACTTAGATCTTCAGCAGGCTGTTGCACTCCTGCTCTGATCCACCACTTAATTCCTCCCACCAGGTGGGCCTGGGGCCAGAAGCAGCAGCAGCAGCTGTAGCTGCCCCACCTCCGCTGCCCCCCGGGGCTGGAAGCTGAACCTCGAACTCCTTCTACTACCACAGCTTTTCCCACTAACCTTCTCCGCAGTCTTTGGTGTTTGTGGGTTAAGGAGTCTGGTAACTGCCGCAGCTCACTGATTCAGGGTGCTAGGGCCCCCTCCACCCGGCTTCTGGTCTGGATGGTCTACGCCGTTCAGGCTGTGTTCTCCTCCACTCCGCTCCCAGCTCCCAGCTCCCAGCTCCCAGCTCTGTGTGGGATAGACCTCACCCAGAGACCATCCAGGCTGTCCTGGGCTGGAGCCCTGCTTCCCTCTGCTGTTTTGTGGGTTCTGCTGTTCTAGAATTGGTTCAGAGCCATTTTTTATAGGTTTTTGGAGGGACTCGTTACTGAGCTCACACTAGTTCCTGCTTACCAGCCGCCATCTATAAAAACAATATTCTTAAATGCAGAAAATAAAAAGCACAGGATTCTGAAGGAACTGATTGTATTAAAATAAAATTAACGTATTAAAAATAAGTTCATAGAACCCAAGTTAAGAGTGCTTGATGTAAGCGTTCATATGCTCAAATTTTTGACAAGGAAACTGAAGTTCATGGAGGCTAAATTACTTAGAAAACTGTATGTTTGATCCTAGATCTTATGATTCTGTGTATAGGAATAATCTATTGTACTACCTTATTCTTCATTAAACTAAGATAATCCAAAGATCTAATAAAAATGAATATGGAGTAGAACCCCTAATATTTACATTGCTGTCGTTCAGTCATTCCAGTTATGTCCACTCCTTGTGACTCCATTTGTTTTTTATTTTTGTTTGTTTTTTTTCTTTGCAAAAATACTGGAGTGGTTTGACATTTCCTTCTCCAGCTCATCTTACAGGTGAGGAAACTGAGTCAAACAGGGTTAAGTGGTTTGCTCAAAGTCACAGAGCTACTGTCTAAGTGTCTAAGGTCAGACTTGAACTCATAAAGTTGAGTCTTTCTGACTCCAGTATCAGCACTCTGTTTTCTGTACCACCTAGGTACCCTGACATTTAAATTATTCTCTAAGAACTGCACAGTAGAAAGTGCGTTGTCTTTCATGGAGCCTAGCATGCTGAAAGGGTTAATGGAATTCTTAGCTACTGCTAGGATATAAATTAAGCACTGGATGAATCTGGTTTAATTATCTCACAAATGTTTATGTTATAAGGATTCATGAAATCCCTTGTGAAGCAGGTAACAGGTAGCATTGGCCCCTTTCTAATGTGAGAAAAATAACACACAGAGATAGTAAATAACTTGCCCAGGTTTCCACAAGATATTTCATGCCACTGGTTGTGAAAGGCCATTTTATTCACTGAATATTTCTTGGTTTTATATTACTGTGAGTATGTTATAATTACACTGCCCATGTAGGATTACATTTGGGTCCTCATCAAATTGAATTTATATCCTTTTGCTTTATAGTTTATATCTTTTTATATATCTATAAGCACCACGTCCCCAATGCCTTTTTCAAGGCTATTTTTGCATTTGTCTGAGTAGTGAGGATTTCCTATTTGTAGAAATAGCAGTGTTAAAATCTCCCAGGAGACAGACTGATCCTCAGAGAGGGCCTGCTTGAAGATCATATATTTCACCATGAAGAGCTGCTCCGCCCTTGTGTGAAACATCCACGTTGCAAAGGGTAATGGAACCATCATTTAGCCAGTACTGTAAGTAGTACTGTTATTATCATTTATAGACTGTTGTGAGAATACATTCCTTTAGAAATCCTAAAGAAAGGAAGACAAAAAGTCCTGGCCATGGGAAAGCTTGCAAGTAGGATTCAGAAAAACCCTATGATGACAGGAAGTATTAAACAGCATTCTGGGATTATTAGGAAAATGAATTAAGGGGAAAATAATCTCATTTTGAAGATCTGCCCCCTTGAAATCCCTTACAGTTGTCCCCAGTATGGTATGGTAGATAAAATATTATTGTAATTGGTGTTAGGAAAATTTGTGTTCGAATCCTTCCTCTAGACACTTGCTAGCTATATGATGCCAGGCAATTAAAAACCTCTTCTGAACTCAGTTTTCACAATTGTAAAATCAAAGTGTTGGACTCAGTGGCATCTAAAGTCTCTTCCAGATCTAAATGCATAATCCTATAATTCTTCTTTACATTCACATGTCTAACAACTAATTCAAATCCTAATCAACAATCAGCTGGGATAATTCAGTTGTTTCATAATTTGCTCTCTGCCTCAAGTTTTTCCCTTCTGTCTACCCTAAGTCACTCTGTTTTGCTAACAACACAGCTGCTAAATTGATATTCCTTCTAAAAAAATCAATTTTATTTTATTTACAGTTTCTAATTCTCTCCCTCCCCTCCCCCATTCCACCTAGGCAAGAAAAACAAAACCCACTACAAATATAGATGATCATCCAAAAAAACATAAAAACACCAGCATTTAGCTATATCAAAAAGGGGGAAAGAGGACACAAAGAAAAAATTAAAAAACAGAAAAGAAAATATGTGTCAGTTTATACTCTGAATCCCTCAGTTGTCTGTCTGGTTTATCTACCACCAGACAGCATGTTTCATCATATGTTCTTTGGAGTTGTGGTTGGTCGTTGTATTGATCAGAGTTACAATAATATTGTTCTTATCATATAAATTATTCTACCTCTGTTCACTTCATTTTGTGTCAATTCATACTAATCTGCCTAGGGTTTCTGAAACAATTTCCATCTGAAAAACCTACAGTATTAATCCATTATATTTATATAGCAGACTTTGTTCATTAATTCCCCTTGATATGTATCCCCAATTTTCCAATATTTTGCCACAATAAAAACAGTTGCTACAAATATTTTTGTATATATGGGTCCTTTTACTCTTTCTTTGATCTCTTTGCAATATAAGGTTAGTATCACTATTGCTGAGTCATATGATATGCACAGTTTAATAGTGTTTTAGGCATCGTCCCAAATTGCTTTCCACAGTGGTGGAACTAGTTCATAGTTCCAACAACAGTGCATTAGTGTACCTGTTTTCCCACATCTGCTCTAGAATTTGTCTTTTTCCTTTTTGCAAATCTATCTTATTTAGTTATGACATTCCCCTATAAATAAATCTTACCAAACTGATATTCCTAAAACATCTGATGTTATCATCTCCTTGCTCAAGAATTTACATGCTCCATAGTGTACCTAGCATAAATAATACAAACTTTTTTTGTTATTTAAAGTCCTTCACAATCTGGCTTCAACATATGATATAACACAATATGTTACGATTTCACTTTCTCTAGGTATGTTTCTAAGAATCAATTTATTCTCCTGATATGGGAATTAAGACCATTTAATTCCCATGTAAATCTCTGTTTGCAGTTGTTCCAGAGTTGTTATTCTCTCCTTTAGAGAGATATGTGTAGATATGTGTATATGTGTGCGTGTGTATGTGTGGCTTTGTGCCAGGATCAAGAATTGTTCCCTGCTGCATTCTTGGGTACAGTGACTGATCCTGTTTGACCTTGCCCTGTTTTTCATGGTTTCCTGAGCACATTCCCACCTCCTTAAGTGACATAAAGTTGGATGAGAAGATTATAAATTACTTTATCAATATGTTTATGTGGTGCAGCACCTGAAGGTGATCATTTCCACAACTTCTCCTGTTAAGTAGGTCCTAGGCCAAACCCTATACAAGCTTGAGGTGGAAAGAGACAGAGGGGTCAAATGACGCTCTGCCACTTTCATTGCACAAATACCATTAATATTGAAAAAATATTACCACAATCCCAGAATTTCAGAGGTGGAAGGGAACTCAAGTATCCATCCAGTCTAATCCAAGACTGAAAATAAACCTTGTTTCTGAAACACTCAAAAAGTGGTCATCCAACATCTGCTAGAAAGTTTCCAATGAATAGGAAAACTTCTACCTGCTCAGGAAGCACTTTTCACGTGTATAACAATTTTGTGTCAATTGTATATACAAATTTGCCTAACAAATTACTGGAAGTTTTTCTTCTTTTACTTAGATTGAATTTGCTTCCAAACCACTTTATAAACACTTCCAACCATTACTCCTATTTCTTTCCTCTTCAGACCATCACCTTTCTTTCATCTGACAAGCCTTCAAGTACTTGAATATGGTTATCAGGCACATCTCTCCTGAATCTCTCCTTGACAAGACTAATTAATGTAAGTTCTTTCAATCAATCCTCAGCTGAAATGAACTTCACACTCCTCACCATCCTTACTTCCCTCTGGGTACATGTTCCAGCTTAATGATGCTCTTCCTAAAATTTGGCACACAAAACTCAACATGATACTCCAAATGAGGTCCAATGAGGGCAGGGTACAGCAAAACACACACCTCTTTAATCCTGAATACTCTGCCATTATTTATTTACTTACTTAGCATGCTTCGGTCTGTATTCAAACACTATCAGTTCTTTCTCTGGAAGCAGATGGTAGGCTTCATTGTTGATCCTTTAGGATTGTCTTGGATCGTTATATTGCTGAGAATAGCTAAGTGATTCAGAGTTCTTCATCAAACAGTATTGCTGCTACTGTGTACAACATTCTCCTCATTCTATTCACTTCGCTATGCATCAGTTCATGTAAGTCTTTACAGGATTTTCTGAAATCATCCTGCTCATCATTTCTTATATGACAATAATGTTTCATTACAATCATATACCACAGCTTGTTTAGCACTTTTTACAAATTAGGTGATATGAAAACGTAACATCCCTTTTATCTGAATGCACAAGTTTGATAAGGATGAAACTGCCCTGATGCTTATGAAAGTCTATTTATATAAACTGGCCCTTAAGGCCACAATCAATTTAGCATAGTTTTCCTAATATTATGGAATTATGTATAAAAATAAACATTCCATTACACTTATTATTGAAAAGAGCACACATTTGATTATTACACACCAGCAGCAACTATCTTGTGGGACAGATTGATGACTGGGCCATAGCAATAACATTTTCAAAAGAAACAAAGCTAAACAAGCAAAAGAAAGCCTGATTTTATAGGGTTTGGTTTGGTTTTTGTTTTTTTACAATATTGAAACCAGGCAAATTTACCAACAGGGTTCTTGAAACCAAAAGGACGACTGATATCCAGAGAATCACTGGCCAACAGGAAGCACTATCTCTTGGCAAATATCATTTGATCTCTCTCTCTCTCTCTCACACACACACATACACACACACACACACACACACACAGACACACACACAGACACACACAATCCGTGCTCTCAAATAGATTTTAGACTTTATCTGAGCAAGAGGGTGATTTTAGATGTGCCCAAGATGAAGACAAGTTCTTCAAAGTTGTAAAAAAATCTTGCCTGAATAAAATAGTTGTAAAGTTTGATGATCTGATGATGTCCTCCCTATTTCTGCTCTCAGGTACCAAAATGACTATACTTTTCAAGTACTTGATGAATTACTTCTGGATCTTCTCAGATTCCTTCTCCAGATTGGAGTGTACCAGTTTTACTTTGTTCAGAAGTAAGGCCAAAGACAAGTTGCCCTTGTCCCCTCCAGACTCTGGCTTGTGTTAGCCAATTAAGAAACACTGATTGTCTTGTAACAGCTGCTACTGCTAGAATGCCACATTTCAATCTCCTCCAGGTGTCTGGGGATAGCATTGAAGATGATCACCACTCCATGAAAGTCCTTCAAGAGGGTAGTCCAGCATGATTCAAACTTGATATCTCCACCACAATCCCATAGCTCAAACTCCCACCCTGTCCCTTTGCTATTGCTAGTTATTTGGGGGTTCTCAAACTGTAGGATCCTCAACCTTGGGTTGGGTTGTACTAGGTGATGCTGGAGGACTATGAGTTAACCAGTACAATTTTGCCACTCTCACAAAGCCCCAGGTACAGGATCTTGGCCTTGAGCATGGAACCAGCCCTGTTGGACTGGGCATCTCCTGTTGCCCCACCCAGGCCATAGCCCATAGGCATTGCCATTGCCAGGGCTATTCCTATTACATTTTAAACATTGTTTTATATTTCATCAAAAGTTTTAATCTATTAAAACCTTTGAGTCTGTCATTTAATATAGTAGCCCTCCTTATTAGCTTGGGTTATCTAAAATTTTGAGAAATATACCACAGTGCATTTAGCTGATTCACTGATGAAACTGAAATAACACAGGTCCAAGAAAAGGTTGTTGGAGCACTCCACTAAAGACCTTTGTCCAAGCTGATTTAGACTATTCATGATAATTCTTAGGCTCCAGCCATTTAACCATTTTCAAGTCCACCTAATTATATTATCATTTATCTCAAATATTTCCTTCTTTTCGGCTTTGCTAAAATTCAATGGCGGTGGGGGGGGGGGAAGGGGAGAGAAAGAGAGAGAGAGAGAGAGGGAGAGAGAGAGAGAGAGAGAGGAGAAGAAGGAGGAGGAGGAAGAAGAACTTTAGATTCTTCATTCTGAGTCATTCTTAGTATGACCCATTCTTGATGAAGACATATTGGTTCTTGTGATTATTTCATTTTCTAGACTTCTACCAACCAATTCTTTGATGATCCATTTTAGAATTTTACTAGAAATCAAGTTCAGGCTTGTTGGCTAACAGTTTGCTAGGGTTGTACAGCCAGGCCTGAGTGCATTGCCTAGGTTGAGCAGCCTTGTGAGGCAGACAGAATTAAGAGTCCTTGACATTACCCTGCCAAAGTAAAAGGAAGCAATTTTTGTTGTTTTTTTCTTCCTCCAAGGCCTGCCCCCCCCCCACTCCTGCCTGAAGGCATGGGTAACAAAGGCTTTTCATTGTTGATGTGGTCCCTGGTGTCTGCATTAGAATTAAAACACACACACACACACACACACACACACACACACACACATTCTTCTGTGGCCACCTTAGATTTAGTAGATTCTTTACTCCTCTAGGCAATATTTCACCTACTGCAATTCTGGGATTTGTCTGCATGCAAGAACAAAGGGTACTATGGTGAAGAAGGCCTGACAATCACTGAGAGCTGTCAGTATAAGATCACACAGATATTGAGTAACAGGCAGAATTTGAATTCATGTCTTCTCAATATATAGCCAGGGATATTTCCACTGTGCTGCACCATCTTTTCAGTTATCATTCATCATTTTAAGTACAGTATAAGAGATTATTAAAGGAAAATCTCATAATGGACGTGGTATGCTAGTCATGTACTGATAATAATAGCTAAAATTAATATATTGCTTTAAGGTTTGTAAAGAATCATATGCACATTATTCCATTTGACAATGGAATATAGGTCTAATTTTTATCCTCGACTTAGAGATGAGTAGGCTGAGGCAGATAGGAATTGTGACTTCCCTAGTGTCAGAGAGCCATTTAATGTCTAAGGCAGGCTTCGAAGTCAGGAAGTTTTAATGCTTATGCATTGCACCAACTCTTGAATGAGATGAGAAAGAGTAGGTAGCATGGTGCATTAGTAGTTTGTAACAACAATGTTGCCAGCAGCTCCCTGAACTTCAGAGCAAATACAAAAAGAAATTACAAGCATACATTATAGAAACAGAGCAAATCAACACCACTCAGCAGACAGACTTCTAGCTGTCTGTCCAAGCAATACATAGTTATGAGAGAAGCACCAACTTCTGGGATTTTCAACATTGGGAGGCTCTACCAGCTCTACCAGCTGCTCTGGCCTGGTCAAATCACAGGACACTCTTCCAGTGAGTGAGAGCCCCAAACAAAATGCTAACCTCTAAGTTTATATACCCTGTTCAGGGTCAAAGGGTGTCACAACCATGGGACTCAAACCTATGTGAACTAGGCTTTCTTGTTTCTTAAGCAGGTCATCAAAGACTTCTGATTTAATCAAAGAAACAAAAGCCAGACTCATCAAAGGCACTTGATTACCTCAGTGCTCCAAAAGAGAAAACAGTAAAAAGGTCACATCTTAATTACCATAACACTGTTCCAAGATACCAAAAGGACATAATTAAAGTTCATCAGATAGATCAGCACTGGAATCTCTATGAAGAAAACATGGACAAGAACACCTGATAAGAAGCTCTGATGCTGAGTATCAGTGGAAGTACTACCTGAAAAACCTGAACTAGATGATTTGTAGCTATGCTTTGTATCATAAGTTTTTGAAAAGGATATGAAATATTTTAGCCTGGAGTTTCCCTGGACAATTTAATAAGACCCCAAATCACACTAAGTAGAAGGCAACCTTGGAAAATTATTATTATTATTATTGTAGTAGTGAAAATAATAATAATAGGAAGAAGAAGAAGAAGAAGGATGAGGAAGATGAGAATAAGAAAAAAGGAAAGAAGAACTCAATAGTTAACCTTTAGATTTATTTACTAATATAGCATGATCAATTGCTTCTTGGTCTGATATGCCTCCTCTGGTAGGTCCACTGATTGTTTTGTTTTCTATTTTTTAAACTTGTAATAAATAATCGTGGTGACTCTTGTGGTATAGTTTAAGACCTGGTACTGCTAGGGAACCTGGTAATTTTAGTATTTCTTTTGAGATCTGTTTCTCCTCTCCTCATGCGTGGATTACTCACAATAGTTTTCTGGTGGGTCTGCCTGCCTTAAGTCTTTCCCTGCTCCAATACATCCACAATATAGCTGCCAAAATGATGAAACAGATGACAAACCATGTCGCTTCTCTACTTAAAAAACCCTGTGACAAGGGCCTCCTGGCATCTCTTGGTTCAGAATATTTTCACTGACTCTCTGCCATCACTAGAACACTCTCCCTTCTCATTTTCTTTTTTTTTCATTATTTATTTATTTAATATTTTTAGTTTTCAGCATTAATTTTCACAAGAGTTTGAATTACAAATTTTCTCCTCGTTTCTACCCTCCCCCTCACTCCAAGGTGGCATATATTCTGATTGCCCCATTCTCCAGTCAACCTTGAACATTTCTGTCACCCCACTCCCTCCCATCCCCTTTTCACTTGCTTTCTTGAAGGGCAAGATAGATTTTTATGCCCCATTGCCTGTATATCTTATTTCCTAGTTGCATGCAAAAACTTTTTTTTTGAACATCTGCTTTTAAAACTTTCAGTTCCAAATTCTCTCTCCTCTTCCCTCCCTACCCACCCTCCCTAAGAAGGCAAGCAATTCAACATAGGCCACATTTGTATCATTATGCAAAACCCTTCCACAATACTCCTATTGTGAAAGACTAACTACATTTTGTTCCTTCTTATCCTATCTCCCTTTATCCAGTTTTCTCCCTTGACCCTGTCCCTTTTCAAAAGTGTTTGCTTTTGATTGCCTCCTCCCCTATCTGCCCTCCTGTCTATCGTCCCCCCTCTTTTATCTCCTTCCTCCTTCTTCCCTGTGGGGTAAGATACCCAATTGAGTATGTATGTTACTCCTTCCTCAGGCCAAATCTGATGAGAGCAAGATTCACTTATTCCCCCTCACCTCCTCTTCCCTTCCAATGAACTGCTTTTTCTTGCCACTTTTACGCGAGATAATTTACCCCATTCTATCTCTCCCTTTCTCCCTCTCTCAGTATATTCCTCTTTCATCCCTTAACTTTAATTTAATTTTTTTTAGATACCATCCTTTCATTTTCAACTCACCCTGTGCCCTCTGTCTATGCATAATATATATATATATATATATATATATATATATATATATATATATATATATATATATTCCCTTCAGCTACCCTAATACTGAGGTTGTAAACAAAACAGTCCAACTTTAGTACGTCCCTTATGATTTCTCTTTCTTGATTATCTTTTCATGCTTCTCTTGATTCTTGTGTTTGAAAGTCAAATTTTCTATTCATCTTTGGTCTTTTCACTGAGAAAGCTTGAAAGTCCTCTATTTTATTGAAAATCCATGTTTTGCCTTGGAGCATCATACTCAGTTTTGCTGGGTAGGTGATTCTTGGTTTTAATCCTAGCTCCATTGACCTCTGGAATATCATCTTCCAAGACCTTCAATCCCTTAATGTAGAAGCCGCTAGACTTTGTGTTATTCTGATTGTGTTTCCACAATATTCAAATTGTTTCTTTCTGGCTGCTTGCAGTATTTTCTCCTTGATCTGGGAGCTCTGGAATTTGGCAACAATATTCCTAGGAGTTTTCTTTTTGGGATCTTTTTCAAGAGGCGATCGGTGGATTCTTTCAATTTCTATCTTACCCTCTGGCTCTAGAATATCAAGGCAGTTCTCCTTGATAATTTCTTAAAAGATGATATCTAGGCTCTTTTTTTAATCATCCCTTTCAGGCAGTCTGATAATTTTAAAATTATCTCTCCTGGATCTGTTTTCCAGGTCAGTGGTTTTTCCAATGAGATATTTAACAGTCTTCCATTTTTTCATTCCTTCGGTTCTATTTTATAATATCTTGATTTCTCATAAAGTCACTAGCTTCCACTTGCTCCAGTTTAATTTTTATGATAGTATTTTCTTCAGTGGTCTTTTGAACCTCCTTTTCCATTTGGCTAATTCTGCCTTTCAAGGCATTCTTCTCCTCATTGGCTTTTTGGAGCTCTTTTGCCATTTGAGTTAGTCTATTTTTAAGGTGTTATTTTCTTCAGTATTTTTTTGGATCTCCTTTAGCAAGTCATTGACTTGTTTTTCACGGTTTTCTCACATCCTTCTCATTTATCTTCCCAATTTTTCCTCTACTTCTCTAACTTGCTTTTCCAAATCCTTTTTGAGTTCTTCCATGGTCTGAGACCAGTTCATGTTTTTCTTGGAGGCTTTTAATGTAAGCTCTTTGACTTTGTTGACTTCTTCTAGCTGTATGTTTTGGTCTTCTTTGTCACCGAGGAAAGATTCCAAAGTCTGAGTCTGAATCTGAGTCCATTTTCACTGCCTGGCCATGTTTCCAGCCAACTACTTGACCCTTGAGTTTTTCATCGGGGTATGAATGCTTGTAGAGTATAGAGTACGTTGTCCCAAGCTCGAGGGGTTGCGCTGTTGTTTTCAGAACTATTTCTACACAGCAAGTTCTGCCACATCAGTACTACTCCTCCCCCAAGAACCATCAACTCCTACCGTGACTCAGATCTTAAGCAGCCTCTGCACTCCAGCTCTCATCTGCCACTTAATTCCTCCCACCAGGTGGGCCTGGGGCCAGAAGCAACTGCAGCTGTAGTTCTGTCCTTAGAGCTGCATCACCTCCGCTGCCCCCAGGGCAGTGGCCAAACCATGAACTCCTTTCACACTGTCCCAGCAGCTTTTCCCACTAACCTTCTCTGTTGTCTCTGGGGTTTGTGGGTTGAGAAGTCTGGTAGGCGCCATAGCTCAGTGATTCAGGGCATTATGGCCTGTTCTGCCTGGCTCCTGGTCTGGTTGGTCCCACGCTGGGCTCTGCTCCGCTCAGCTCCCAGCTGGGCGCAACAGACCTCACCCAGCGACTATCTAGGCTGTGCTGGGCTGGAGCCCTGCTTCCCTCTGCTCTTTTGTGGGTTCTGCAGCTGTAGAATTTGTTCAGAGCCATTTTTGTAGGTTTTTGGAGGGACCTGGGAGGGGAGCTCATGGAAGTTCCTGCTTTCAAGCCACCATCTTGGCCCCACCCCCTTTCTAACTTCCCTTCTCATTTTCATCTCCTGGCTTCCCTGGCTTCCTTCAAGTTCTAGCTCAAATCCCACATTCCACAGGAAATGTTTTCTAATCCTCCTTAATTCTAGTGCCTTCCCTTGATTGCTTATCTCCTATTTATCCTTATAAATCTTATTTGTACTTAGTTGTTTGCATGTTGTCTTGCTTTCCACCCCCTCCATTAGAATGTGAACTCCTGGAGACCAGGAAATGTCTTTTAGTCTTCTTTGTAGCCTCGGCTCTTAGCGTAATGCCTGGTACACAGTAGATGGTTAATAGACATTATTTGACCGACTAAGGTACAATAAGTAGATTTTTTTGGGACTATGTTGGCAACAGTGACTGTGTGGAATTGGACTAAAAACTGAAATTAAGAACAAAAACATTGTGGTAGCAATTCTGAGAATGGATGACTTTTTTCTTCATTTTTATTCTCTCTTTTGTTATTTCCCCTCCTTACACTTTGTTTTAAATGATTTATCTCTTTAAAGGCTTAAGTCTGACATTATCTTTGTGGAAAATATAGGAACTATCCTCTCAAATTCCAAACAGTTTTCTTTTTATCCATTAATGTTTGTTTATATTTTACGGTATCAAAACAGAGGAAAAAAGTTGAATTTTTTTTCAATTCTATGAAGCACTGAGTTGTTGCTCAGTGAATAATAAATCATCCTAATAAATGAGATGACGAGATTTCTTGCAGGGTAGCTGCATTCTGTTTTCTTCGATGTTGTTAGTATATGAGTATATCTTCTTGAGTGTCCTACTGCAGCTAATTTAAGGAGACCACAAGCATGTTCCACAAGAACAAATGGTCATAACTGAAGTAATTTTGTGAACTCTGTTGAATCTTTCATAAATTATGTCGACCTACTGAAGTTCATTTTTATCCTTTACAGGAATATCTTCAATCTTTTCTGCTTCTTCCCTGTCAGTTGGATTTCCCTGCTGTTCTTCTGTTTGCTTATTTTCTTCATGACTATCAATTCTCTATACTCTCCTAATCTATTTTCTGTTACCTAAAGTCCAGTTTCAGTGCGATTACACAGGTTTTTACTCTTTTTTCTTGCCTTAGCTTTATGGCCTTGTGATTCTTTCTCCCTCATGTCTCTCCTTGGTCTTTTTACTTCTCATTTACTTTGACAAAAGCCCAATAGGACATTATTTCTAAGTGTGACTTAAAAGTTAATAGGAGAACCTACACTGTACCCATTACATATCTGTCATGCATATCTTCCTCTTTTGTAACTAAAAGGAATAAACAAACAAAAATTTCTGGCTATAATGAATCACTTTTTAAAAAACTGAACTCAGGAATTCTACCTTGGATGAAACCAATAAAATATGCATTAATTATATTTATCATCATCTTACAATGCTTTTAAGAAAATTTATGGAGAATCATGCCATCACCGTAAAATTTTCAATAATCTCACATAGGTATATTTGGTTGGCAATGATTAAGAACAAATAGCAAAATAATGTCAATATTAATAATTAATCAAACCTGAACTCTGGGGAGCTGTTTAGAAATCAATGGGGGAAGAAATGTGAACAAGATTTCAGGCTTTTAAAAACATTATAGAATCATAGAGTTATAAAAGTCTTTAGGGATCATCAAACTCAACACTAATATTTTACAGATGAGGAAACTGAGGCTGAAAATTTTATATTAGTTTTGTTTTCAACATTTATTTTTTATAAGATTTTGAGTTCCAAATTTTTTGTCCCTCCCGACATGGCAAGCAATCTGATATAGGTTATATGTGTGCAATCATGTAAATATATTTGCACATTAGTCACGTTGTGAGAGAAGAAACAGAACAAAAAGGAAAAGCCACAAAAAAATTTTTAATGAAAATAGTATGCTTCCATCTGCATTCAAACTCCGTAATTCCTTCTCTGGATATGGGTAGCATTTTCTGTCATGGATCTTTCAGAATTCTCTTGGATCATTGTATTGTTGAGAAGAGCTAAATCCATCACAGTTGAACTTCACTGGTACTATGTACAGTGTTCTCCTGGTTCTGCTCACTTCACTCAGCTTCAGTTCAAGTAAATGTTTCTGGGTTTTCCTGAAATCCACCTGCTCATCATTTCTTATAGTACAACATATATCCAACATATATAGTATAACAGGGTACATAACAACTTGTCCAGCCATTCCCCAATTAATGATCATTCTCTTGATTTCCAATTTTTTGCCACCACAAAGAGACTTGCTATAAATATTTTCGTACATGTGGGTCCTTTGCCCATTTTTATGATCTCTTTGGGATACAGTCAAAGTAGTGGTATTGATGGATCAAAGGGACTGCACAGTTCTATAACCTTTGGGCATAGTTCCAAATTGCTCTCCAGATTAGTTGGATCAGTTCATAAGTCCACCAACAATGAATTAATGTTCCAATTTTCCCACATCTTCTCCAACATTTATCATTTTCCTGTTTTGTCATGTTAACCAATCTGATAGTTGTGGTATGCTACCTCAGAGTTGTTTTAATTTGCATTTCTCTCACCAATAGTGATTTAGCACATTTTTTCATATGGCTATAGATAGCTTTAATTTTTTCACCTGCACACTACCTATTCATATACTTTGATGATTTATCAATTGGTGAATGTCTTGTACTCTTATAAATTTGACTTATTTCTCTATATATTTGAGAAATAAGGCTTTGTCAGATGGCTGTAAAAATTGCTTCCCATCTTGCTGCTTTCCTTCTAATTTTGGTTATGTTGGTTTTAGTTATGCAAAATCTTTTTAATTTAATTTGACCAAAATTATCCATCTCATATTTTGTAATGCTCTCTATCTCTTATATGGTCATAAATTCTGAGCTTCTCTTTAGATCCAATAGGTAAACTTTTCCTTACTCTCCTAATTTGCCTATGATATCACCCTCTGTCTAAATTATGTACCCATTTTGACCATATCTTGCTATATGATACAAGCTGTTAGTCTATGCCTAGTTTCTGCCATATTATTTTCTAGTTTTCCCAGAAGTGTTTGTCAAATAGTGAATTTTTATTCCATAAGCTAGAATATTTGGGTTTATCAAACAGTAGATTACTATAGTCATTGACTCCTGTGTCTTGCTTACCTAACCTATTCCATAGATCCACAGATTCCACAGATTTCTTAGCCAGTACAGCATAATTTTTATAATTGCTGCTTTATAATATAGTTGTAGATCTGGTACAATTCAGCCACCATCTTTTGATTTTTTTCTTCATTAATTCCCACGACATTTTTGACCTTTTGTTCTTCCAGATGAATTTTATTATTTCTTCAAACTATATTAAATAACTTTTTGGTAGTTTGATTGGTATGGCACTGAATAAGTAAATTAATTTTGATAGAATTGTCATTTTTATCATATTAGCTTGGCCTACCCTTGAACACTTGATATCTTTCCAATTGTTTGGATCTGACTTTGTTAGTATCAAAAGTATTTTGTAATTATACTCATATGGTTCCTGGGTTTGTCTTGGCAAGTAGACTCCCAAATACTTTATATTGTCTACAATCATTTTAAGTAGAATTTCTCTTTCTACCTTTTGCTGTTGAGCTTTATTAGTAATATATAGAAACGCCGATGATTTATGTGGGCTTATTTTATATTGTACAACTTTGCTAAAATTGTTAATTTCTTAAGTATCTTTTTAGTTCAATCTCTAGGATTCTCTAAGTATAAATCAGATCATCTTCAAAGAGTGATAGTTTTGTTCCTTTCATGCCTATTCTAATTCAAATTGTTTTTCTTCTCACATTGCTAACACTAACATTTCTAGTACAATATTGAATAATAGTGTTGATAATGAGCAGGCTTATTTCACACCCGATCTTCTTGGGAAGGCTTCTAGCTCATTCCCATTACATATAATGCTTGTTGATGGCTTGAGATAGATACTACTTATTTTAAGGAAAACTCCATTTTTTTCCTATGTTCTCTAGTGTTTTTAATGGGAATGGTACTGTATGTTGTCAAAACTTTTTTCTGCATGTATTGAGATAATCATGATTTTTGTTAGTTTTGTTATTGATATGGTCAATCATATTGAAAGTTTTCTTAATATTGAAGCAACCCTACATTTCTTGCATAAATCCCACTTGATCATAATTGTCCTGGGGATAAATTGTTATAATGTCTTTGCTAAAATTTTATTTGAAATTTTTGCATCAATATTCATTAGTAAAATTGGGCTATAATTTTCTTTCTTGGTTTTGACTCTTCCAGGTTTAAATATCAGCACCATATTTTGTCATAAAAGGAATTTGGTAGGACTATTTCTTATCCTATTTTTCCAAACAGTTTATATAGTATTGGTATTAATAATTCTTTAAATGTTTGGTAGAATTCACTTGTAAATCCATCTGGCTCTGGTGATTTTTCTCAGGGAGTTCATTGATGATTAGTTCAATTTCTTTTTTCTGAAATGGGGTTATTTAGGTATTTCATTTTCTCTTCTGTTAATCTTACTTTCAATTTTTTAAATCTCTGCTTTGATTTTTAGAATTGCTGATTTTTTTTTTAATTGAAGATTTTTTAATTTATTCTTTTTCTAGTGATTTTAAATTTACGTGCAATTCATTGATCTGTTCTGAAATGGGGTTAATTAAGTATTTTATTTTCTCTTCTGTTAATCTTATCACCAAAAAAGTGTAAAGATATCACAACAATGTCACTTGCAGCTACTGTGGCTGTGTAAGACCAATAACAACAGCACATAGGAGGGCTGCTAGCACAGGTTCTTTGATCTGTTTTTCTAAGGAAAGCAACTTTAAGGGGTTACAATCTCACTTTAATTAAACATACATGTATCATTCACTTAGTTCATGGGAAAATTTAGCACTCTGAACTTCAGAGAAAACACAAACAGAAATTACAAGCAAAAATTATATGAACAGAGCAAAATAACACAAATCAACAGACAGGCTTCTATCTTTCTGACTATCCCAATACATACACAGTTACCAGAGAGAGAAACACCAACATCTGGGTTTTTCAAAGCAGGGGTTGGGGGCAGAGGCTCCTTAATGGCTACCCAGAGTCTCCACACCAACACTCTTCCAATGACTGAGCCCCAAACAAAATGCTAACCTCAGAGTATTTATACACTTCTTCAGGGTCAGAGAGCCTCACACCTGTGGTGACCTAATTAGCAAAAGAGTGTGGGCCTTCCTACAAACAAAGGCAAGACTCAATCAAAGGCACTTGATTGCCTTGGTGCTGAGAAGGACTCCTAAAGAAAAAAAAAAACGTAAAAAGTCCCACTTTGCTTGCCCTTACACAGGATTATCCAGCCAGTGACCAAGCCAACGTATGATACTGTAGGAGTCATTTTGAAGAAGTTAAATGTATTACTTGACAAGATCTACTAACAGAGTGTGGTGTAGTATGTACTTTGTCTTAAACTCTAACACAGGCAGATAGAGAGAGATGGTGAGATAGAGAACACAGAAGGATTTAATGAATATTTAGCACTGTCCTAAGTACTGGGGACACAAAGAATAAACCACCATCTCTACCTTCAAAGAGCTTATATTATAATAGAAGAAGACAATACATAAACAATTATAGTTTTTTTTTTTAATTAGAAAAAGACTTCTAATGCATTGGATAAATAGCTTAAGGAAGATTCATGGATAGACATAGACAAGAGCATGTGAAAAAAGGAGTGGGTTCAATGTTTCTGTGGAATACCCTTGTTGAAGAAACGAAATATCCATCAGGGTTTCAAAATAGAGTAAAAGAAAGCAGCATCACTACATACAGACTACTTGTTGAGAACATTCCATGAGATAGGGAAATATACAAGTAGATGAATATGAAATATTTTTGACAAATGTAACATTTTACCATAAAAATATATTTTGGTCTCTTCTCTGGAGAGTGGGAACCTTTCAACTGCCTTACAGACTGAAAACAAGACTTATGCATATGTGATGGTGGTGATGGATGTGGGGGTGTCAAATAATGCTGTCAAATATCTTTGATTCTTGTGTTTTTTGGCATGACACTGTTTCCATATCACTTTAAAGATCAAGGTTGAAATTTTAAGACAATATTATCTCAGTGTTGGTGATATGAAGCATTTTGAAATCTTGAAAAAGGGGAATATTTCAAGAAGTCTTTTCACATCAGCAATTTACAAAAATATTTTCTCCTTTTTTTACAAAAGATAGCTTTCTTTCCTACCACATGATTCATCTTATCTCCTCATACCTATGCACAGAGGCAGAACATTAATATATTTAGCTTTTTTGATTGGTGCCTTAACATTTCCAGTGGCATAAAACATTAATACTGGCAGCCAAGCATGAAAATCCCAAATTAACAGAAACTAATGCTGCCATCCAGGCAGAGGGAGTGTCACCATGAGAAACGGAAGCAATTCTATAATACATGACATAGCATGATATTGGGTCTCTTGATTTAAGCTTGATCCTTCATACATCATAGGTTAGGACATTAATCCACTTGTCATTTGTGCTTTGTGTTTCGGGAGACAGTGCTACATGCCTTTTTTATTATTTTATTGCTATTACATGGGACACTTTAAAAATCATAGCATCATGCTATTAATCTCTATTAATGTGACCACCCGAAGAAATGAATATGCCTTGATTTTTGCAAGATGTGAATAGCTTCCTGTACTTACAACAGTCTCAGCAAACTTGATTGTGTAGCAACCTAAGAGGAGAAAAAATACCAAAACAAATCAAATGAAACAAACAAAAAACCTAAAGGTAAATTCCCTACACACACACACACACACACACACACACACACACACACACTCACACACACATATATACATACATATATATATACACACACATACACATATATATATACATATACATATATATATACATATATATATTTCATACTACTTCTTTATCTTTGAAATATACCCACTTACTTTTTTTGCTTGCCTTTCCTTTTTCAGTCATCGTGAGCACTCCCTTAGAAAAGCAAATGAATAGCCCCTGAAGCCAGGATTTTTTTTCCTCCTGAACTTCAGTTTTCTGTGATGAGATCACTCCTGAGTAAGGCATGCAGTCTTCAGTAAGTGAAGGCACTAATGAAAATTAGCATGCTAAGAGAATCTACTGCAGCTGTCATCATAAAAAGAAACTGATTAGTGGTTTGGACGGTGCTAACTCTGTAAATTATCAAACAAAATACTGCAGAAGCATCCATTTACGTATATGAAAATTACAATTTGAACATCACACTTAGAGCACATTAATCAACTTCATTCTTTGTTTTTATGGGTAATGAAGCTTTGCAGAAAGGTAAACAGCTTGCTAAATAAAGTTGCCTCTGCAAAAATGGATGAAATGTATTCACACTTGGAAAAAAGTGATTTAGTAAGAGGTAGTTGAACACATCCAGCATCCCTACTGGTATTTTTTCCATGAATATCAAGAAAAATAGAAATAAATTTAGACCATGTTTTCCTTCTTCCCCCAGAAAAAGAGTTCTCACAAAAACTCATTTTATTCTTAGCTAGATTACCTGGTGATGGTCGAAGACTTCTGAAAACTAATTAACAACAATAAGGTCCAACCTTTCTTTCTGACTTCTGACAATGTAGAAAAATCCTTCATCTTTTGAAAGATATCGATCTTCTAAACTGCATTGTTTCCAGGGCTGTAGGATTGGTTAATTCTAGTGGTACAAACCGAAATCAAATTCTGTGACACCCTGCCTATCCTATTGTTAAATTACATATATAAATCCAACTCTCTATGATGATAGAGTTGAGAGCTTAGAAAACTCAAGAACCTGAGACTAGAGATACAGTACTAAAATGTGATGGTACTGGTAGGGTGTTTTAGTGGTAAGAATACTGGACTTGGTTAGAAGAGAAATGAGAATGAATTCTGTCTCTGACTCTATTTGTGAACTCGTGGGAAAATTCCTTACGCTCAATTAACTAAACTAGCCTCAGTTTCCTTATTGATAAAATATAGATTATTATATCTTTAATGCTAGCTAATAGAACCAAATGAGATAGCACATATAAGGAGTTTCGCAAACTTGAAATGCATATATTTTCACTCATTCATGAAAACAGAGTAAGGAAATGAATGTATTGCAATAAAATAGAAAGACCAATATTGTGATATATATTCATGAAAAACAAATGACACTTACTTTATTAATGAATATAAGGTAGAAATATATGCTGAAGTCAATTTAGGGAATGCCATGAATTCAAGATACAAGATTGCTTGTTTTATTTATTAAGCAATGGGGAGCCATTGGAGGTATGGAGCAATATAGTGATTTGATCAAATAGAACATTTTGGAAGATAATATGAGAGCTTAATAAGCTTAATAGGATATATGGGAAGCAAAAGACAATGAAGGTAAGGGAGAGCTGTTAGTAAGCTACTATAATTGACCAAGTGAGAGGTAATAAGCACTTAAATTAGGGTGGTAATAGAACTAAATTAGTGGCTGTAAAGCTTGAGCCTTTGTTCATCATACTTTTTTATCAATTTTTTTATGCTTTAGTAATATTTTATTTTTCTGCAATTACATGTAAAAACAACCTTTTTACATTCTTTTTTAAGTTTCAAGTTCCAAATTCTATCCCTTCTTACTTCCCTTGACCACTCCCTGAGATGGTAAGCAATCTGATATAAGCTATACGTGTACAATCACATAAAATATATTTCTAGTGTGATCAGTTTGTGGAAGAAAACTCAAGAAAAAGTGAAAGAGAGAGAGAGAGAGAGAGAGAGAGAGGGAGAGAGAGAGAGAGAGAGAAGGGAAGGGAAGGAAGTGAAAATGGCATACACCGGTCTCTATTTAGACACCATCAGTTCTTTCTTTTCTTTTTTCTTTTTTTTTTTTTTTTTTTTTTTGGAGGAGGGAAGGCAGGGCAATTGGGGTTAAGTGATTTACCCAAGGTCACATAGCTAGTAAGTGTCAAGTGTCTGAGGTCGGATTTGAACTCAGGTCCTCCTGACTCCAAGGAAGCTGCTCTACTCATGGCACCACCTAACTGCCCCTACCATCAGTTCTTTTTCTGGCAATGAATAACATTTTTCACCATGAATCCTTTAGGGATTGTCTTAGATCATTGTCTTGATGAGAGTAGCTAAGTCTCACAATTGACCATCTTTACAATAGCGCTGCTACTGAGCACAAAGTTCTCATTCTTCCCACTCCACTCTGCATCAGTTCATGTAAGTCTTTTTTTAAAATTTTTTATATTTTTATTGATTTTATTTTTAATTTTAAATCACCTGGCTCATCATTTCTTATATAACAATAATATTCCGTTACAATCATATTGTTTTGTTTAGCTGTTTTGTTTAGTCATTCCTCAAAAGATCCCCTCAATTTCCAATCCTTAGCCACCACAGAAAGAGCTGATACACACACACACACACACATATATATATATGCATATACACATACATATATATACATGTATACATATATATATATATACACGTATATATATGTACACACCATACACATCTGTGTGTA
This sequence comes from Trichosurus vulpecula, assembly GCF_011100635.1. Lineage (NCBI taxonomy): Eukaryota > Metazoa > Chordata > Mammalia > Diprotodontia > Phalangeridae > Trichosurus > Trichosurus vulpecula. Next base: position 315,681,053 of record NC_050576.1, on the reverse strand, counting down.
TGTGTGTGAGTGTGTGTGTGTATGTTTGGTTCCAAATTTCTCCCCAGAATGATTGTATCAGTTCACAGCTCCACTAACAGTGGATTAGCATCACAGTTTTTCCACATCTCCTCCAACATTTATCATTTTCCTTTTCTTTCAGTCTTGTTACTGGCTTGCTCTCGTGGGTGGGGCCTCACTGCTCGCTTTCATTAGGGGAGGGGCCTCATTTCTGCTGGCAGGGCCTCACTGCTCACCTGCCCTGGGGGTGAGGTCTTTTCAATTACTTTTAATATTACAAAGTTTTTAAAGCACCTCTTTTTAAGAGGCATAGAGTTTCCTAGAAAATATAACCTATCTCTATAAGTACTATAAAATATGATGCAATGTTTCCGAAGAAAGATATTTCTTTTATCAGTTTATTTATAGATTCACAGAATTTTAGAGTGAGAAGGTTTCCCAGTGGTCATTCTGTTGAACTCACCCTGAATATATATGTTCTCTGCAACAAGCTTAGCAAGTGTTCATTTAACTTTTCCCTGAAGATCTAAATTAAAAAGAGCTCACTTCTTCCTCAGCTACCCCATTCTACTTTTGAACAGTTTTAATTGATAGAAAGTTTATTGAAGATGGCAGAGTAAAACAGGAACTCACCTGAACTCTACCCAATTTACTTCCAAACAACTATAAAATAATGCCTCAAAATGGATTCTGGAGTGGTAGGACCAACAAAAAGTACAGTGTGAAATAATTTTACAGACCAAGACAACTTTGAATGTCTGCAGGAAAGGTCTGTTTCACTGGGATAAAAAGGGAGTACAGTCCAGTGCAGGCAGCACTAGACAAGCCAGCAGCAGGTCCTGACCCAGCAAAGCAGCTATAAAAGCTCCAGCCTGGCACAGATCATGAGGCCTCACAGTCCCAGCTGTGATCACAGCAGGTCAGTGGCAAGGCCCCATGTACCCACCCCAGTAGGCAAGCAGAAAGGCCCTGTACCGTAGTGGAAAAAGTGTAAGGCAGTGCTCCCTCCACCTGAGGAGCCAAACCCAACTTTATTTTTTTCCACTTAATAGTATTTATTTTTTCCAATTACATGCAAAGAGAGTTTTCAACATTCACTTTTACAAGATTTTGAGTTCCAAATTTTTTTCTCCCTTCCTCTCTTCCCCAATCCCCAAGATGGCAGGCAATCTGCTATAGGCTATACATGTACAATCATATAAACATATTTCCACATTAGTCATGTCATAAAAGAAGAATCAGAACAGAAGGGAAAAAACATGAGAAAGAAAAAAAATAAAAAAATAGTATGCTTCAATGTGCATTCATCCATAGTTCTTTCTCTGGATGTGGATATCATTTTCCATCATGTGTCCCTTGGAATTGTCTTACATTATTTCATTGCTGAGACGTGCCAAACTATCAACGCTTGTCATTGCATAATTGTGCTGTTACTGTATACAATTGTTCTCCTGGTTCTGCTAACTTCACTCAACATCAGTTCATGAAAGTCTTTCCAGGTTTTTTTTTCCTAAAATCCACCTGCTCATCATTTCTTATGGATCAATAGTGTTCGATTCCATTCATATACCACAACTTGTTTGGTCATTTCCCAATTGATGGGATTCCCCTCAATTTCTGATGTTTTTGCCACCACAAAAAGAGCTGCTATGAATATTTTTTTACATGTGGGTCCTTTTCCCTTTTTTAAGATCTCTTTGGGTTACAGACCTAGTACTGATATTGTTGGATCAAAGGGCACAGTTCTATTGCCCTTTGAGCATTGTTCCAAATTGCAAAGCCAACTTAAAAAGTCCCAAAATAGGCTGGAAAATGAGCAATGAGAGAGAATGAGAGAGAGGGAGAGAGAGGGAGAGAGAGAGAGAGAGAGAGAGAGAGAGAGAGAGAGAGAGACAGAAAAGAAGAAGAAGAAGAAGAAGAAGAAGAAGAAGAAGAAGAAGAAGAAGAAGAAGAAGAAGAAGAAGAAGAAGAAGAAGGAAGAAGAGAACAAAGATGAAGAAAAAGACAACAAAGATGAAGACAAAGATCAAGAAGAAATGGGGAAAATGGGATGGAGGGAAATATAGTTATTTATCATAACTGTAAATGTGAATGAGATGAACTGACCCAACAAACAGAAGCCAATAGCAGAATGGATGAAAAACCAGAATCCAACAATATATTGTCTATAAGAAACACATTTGAAACAAGCACTCAGAGAGTAAGGGTAAAAGGCTGGAGCAGAATTTATGATGTTTCAGCTGAAGTAAAAAAAAAAGCAGAAGTAGCAATCATGATCTCAAATAAAGCAAAAGCAAAAAAAATGGATCTAATTAAAGAGATAGGGAAGGAAACTATATCTTACTAAAAGGTACCATAAACAATAAAGTAATGTCAGCACTAAACATGCATGCACCAAATTTTATAGCATTCAAATTTTTAAAGAAGTTGAGTGAGCTAAAAGAGGAAATGGAGAGTAAAACTATACTAGTGGGGGATCTCAATTTTCCCTTTAAGAACTAGATAAATCCAGCCAAATATAAATAAGAAAGAAGTTAAGGAGGTGAATAGAATTTTTAAAAAGTTAGTTTTGATAGACTTCTGAAGAAAATTGAATGAGAATAGGAAGGCATAAACCTTTTTCTTGGTGGTACATTGCACCTACACAAAAACTGACCACATATTATGGCATAAAAACCTCATAAGCAAATGCAGAAAAGCAGAAATATCAAATGCATCCTTTTCATATCACAATGCAATAAAAATTACATTCAATAAAGAAACATGGAAAGATTAACTAAAAATTAGTAGGAAGTTAAATAATCAAATCCTAAAGAATGAGCATGTCAACAAACAAGTCATAGAGACAATCAATAATTTCACTAAAGAGAATGACAAGAATGAGACAACAGGCAAAAATTTTTATGATGCAGACAAAAGCAGTACTTAGGGGAAAATTTATGTCTCTATGTCAATAAAACACATAAAGAGCAGATCAATGAATTGGGCATTCAATTAAAAAACTGGAAAAATGTCAAATTAAAAATCACCACTTAACTGTAAAATTTGGAATTCTGAAAATCAAAGGAGAGATTAATAAAATTGAAAGGAAGAAAACCATTAAACTAATAAATGAAACTAGAAGCCTATTTTATGAAAAAAATACAAGACAGACCATTTGTTAATTTTAATTAAAAAAGAAAGAAGAAAAACAAATTGCTAGTTTAAAAAAAATGAAAAAAGTGAATTCACCACAAAATGAAGATGAAATTAATGCAATTATCAGGAACTATTTTGCCCAATTGCATGCCAATAAATCTAACAATCTCAGTGAAACAGAGGAACATTCATAAAAATATGCCCAGAATAAGAAATGCAAAAGTAGAATATTTAAGTAACTCCATCTTAGAAAAAAATTGACAAGCTATCATTTTACTCCCTAGGAAAAAAATCAGTAGTGCCAGATGGATTCACATATGAATTCTACCAACATTTAAAGTACAATTATTTTTTCTATACTATATGAACTATTTGGGAATACTTGCATCAAGCCTAAATTTCACTTTTTTGTAGCTTCCGTCCATTGTTCCTGAATTTGCTCTCTGTGATCAACAAGAACAAATCTTAAGAGTTTAGTGTGCAATGAATCACAATTTAAGTTTTTAAGATTCGACAACATTCCAAATGGCTGACAGCCATGACATCACAATCTAAAAAGATTCAAAATGAAAAGAAGCACACATAATAATTTAAAGCACCTATAAGGGGTGTTTAAATATGCTACAGATTATTAGGGACAAAGGAATCATATATGTCATTATTGAGGACATATCAAGTATGAGAAGAAAAAGAGGAAGGTCTATCATGCAAGAGATAATGACAAATATATTGATCATGCTACATTACCATCTCTGGAATATAAAATTAATCTGAAGAAAGTCTCTAGTGTATTGTATGGCTCTGCTATGCAATACTTATGGAAAGACTAAATGGATAGGAGACACATGAATTAAGATGCTGCAGAGAAAGTGTGATATGTTTCCATTAAGGGGATATATACACTTTGATTAAAAAGTCATGGATTCATTATAGTATTAAGAGGTTTCATAAAGTGGATTATATTTTTATTATTGTATAATACTTTGGAATGTGAGAGGAATATGATACCATTTGAAGGCATAGTCATTCTTGGCCCAAAACTTTAGAAAGTGACATTTTTAGATATTTGTAGAGTATTTGGAGAATAAGGTTTACAAGTTGGCTTTTCCCATTTTGGATATTATACTTATTTCATGAAGGTGTCAATGTGTCAAACTTTATTATCAAGTGTAATTGTGAGCTTGGTTTGAAGTACTGCTCAAATTATTGCTCAAATCAGCAAACTGAATGCTTTTGGTGACCAGATATATAACCTAAAATTGAGACATCTTGTGGTGGAACAGGCAAACCAACACCAGGAACCCACACATGCCTTAGCATAGCCAGGGGAACCAGTAGACTTCAGATCTGAGAATCACCACACGCTTCAGTGTAGCCTCAAGCAAATGGCATCCTCCAGCTGCCAGATCTCCACTTGCTTCAGTAGCCTCAGAGAAACACAGAAACACCCCACCAGGCTTCAGCACAAGCCAAACACCATCACTAGTGCCCAAGCTCAGCACCAGGTAAACTGCCAGACTCCTTCCACCTCCAGCAGTACCAGCCACCCTCCATCCCATTCCCTCAGCATCGCACTAGACATGGGACCCCCCATGCCCCCAAGGTCCTAGGGCAATATCAGTGAAACACCAGGTGAATAGCCAGGGCCTGCAGCCACTGGCACAAAAAACCTGAGACAATGGCATATTTGACTACAGAATGTTATTATGGTGACAGAAAAGACCAAGACATAAACTCAGAAGAGAACAACAATGTCAAAACACCTATGGGCAAAACCCCAAAGAAAAATAGGAAGTCATCTCAAGACCAGAAAGAACTCATGGAAGAGCTCAAAAAAGGAGCTTAAAAATCATATAAGAGAGGTAGAAGAAAAAATAGGAAAAGAAATGAGAGTGATGCAAGAGAATTATGAAAAAACAACAGAGTCATCAGATTGGAAAATTGCTTTAAGAATAGAATTGGCCAAATGGAAAGGAAGATATAAAAATCCACTGAAGAAAACTCCTTAAATAGTACAATTGGCTAAAGAAAGTACAAAAGCTAATTGAGAAAAACAATGCCTTAAAAGTTAGAATTGGACAAGTGGAAGCTAATGACTCTATGAGATATCAAGAATCAACCAAACAATTCAAAAGAATGAACAAATGGAAGAAAATGTAAAATACGTCATGGGGAAAAAAATGACCAGAATAGACACAGGAGAGACAATATCAGAATCGTTGGACTACCTGAAAGCCATAATCAAAAGCATCTTTCAAGAAATTGGCAAGTTGAAAACTACCCTGATATCCTCGAACCAGAGGTCAAAATAAGCATTGAAAGAATCCACCAATCACTTCAGGAAAGAGGTACCAAAATAAAAACTCTAAGGAACATTACAGTCAAATCTCAGAATGATCAGATCAAGGAAAAAAAAATACTTTAAATGGCCAGAAAGAAACAATTCAAATATGAGGGAGTCACAATCAGGATTACACAGACTTGGCAGCTACAACATTAAAATTTGGAGAACTTTTAAAGTCCAATTATTAGATGTTTAATATTTTTCAAATCCTTGAAGAAAACAATTATGAAACCAACCTGTGAAAATTTGTGCACTGACCTGAATTGCCTTGCTTATACGCCAAGAAACATGTAAGAAGATATTTATTTTATCCATTTAAGAAATGGAGATCCTATGAATGAGAAATCAATATTAGTTTGGAAATTCATTCCAAGGATACATTGGATAAAGAAGGAGTGTCAGCTTGTTCTTGGCTGCTTTCTGCTTAGATGCTTAAGTGTGTTTCTTTCTTCCCTGGCAATGTATTAAAATATAAGCCTTTCAAAACAGATCCTTCTCATCAGCATTAGAAGCCTGCAACCTTTATAATCAATGAGTTTCTTTAAAAGATGTTGTGTTCATTTAACAAACAGTTACTAAGCACAATGCTAAACTGGGCCTAACTTTTATCAATGTTAAGAGTTACCTTTCTCTAAGGTGTGCATGGCAGTTCAGTAATTCTCAACCTGTAGAACCTCTTAGCAGGCTAATGAATGAGTCCAGCAGCAGTCTATGGAAACTCAACCATACTCAAGACAATAGACCCAAATGAGTCAGAAATATGCAACAGGAGGGTAGTGAACAGACTTTTCTCCAGATCACAGCACTTTTGAATCACTAAAAACTTAGAGACACGACCCTGACCATCCCCCATGTTCGGAGCTGTGAAAGCAACAGAAGGACACAAAATATAGAAACTCAGGCCTGACGTTCTCCAAAGGTTAGCAGAGCCAATGTAACTTAAGTCCAAAGCAAATAAGTGGACTGGAAAATGAGAGAAAAACAATTTTAAAAACCCTGACCATTAAAAGCTATTATTGTAAAAGTGGAGCTCAAGACATAGAACATAAAAGACAACAAGACAACCATGATTTGAAGACTTGAAAACATCTATAAGCAAAGCCTCCAAGAAAAAAAATGCTTTTTTTACACAAACCCAACAAGTATTACTATAATACTAAAAGAAAGAGATAAAAAATAAGAAAAGAAATGATTTTTGAAATCAAATAAGAGTGGCAGAGGATAAAGTGAGAAAATATGATATTTATGCAAGAAAATTATGAAAAGAGAATTAATACCTTAACAAGAGAGGTAAAAAATACTGAAGAAACTAACTTTAAAAATTATAATTAGCCAAGTGGAAACTAATGACTCAAGAAATACTAGGAAACAATAAAGCAAGTCAAAAGATGGAAAGAAAAAAATGAAACATCTTTTAGGAAATCCAATTAACCTGGACAATAGATCCAGGAGAAGTAATTTAAGAATCACCAGATTGAATGAGAGCCATGATTTTTAAAAAGAGCCCTGACATCTTATTAAGAAATTAGAAAGGAAAACTTCCCAGCTATCTTAGATCCAGAAGGAAAAAATAAACATTCAAAGTAGCCACTGGACACCTCCTGAAAGAGATCCCAAAATTAAAACTTCCAAGAATATTATAGACAAAATCTATAAGTCCAAGGTTAAGTTGAAAATACTGAAAGAATCCAGAAAGAAATAGTTCTTATATGTGGAAAAAAGTCAGGCTTACATGAGATTTAGCAGCTACTAATACAGAAAAGCAGAGGACTTGGAATATGATATTCTGAAAGGCAAAGGAGGTAGCATTACAACCAAGAATAACCTATCCAGCAAAACTGAGTGTAACTCTCAGAGAAAAAATAAACATTTAACAAAATAGATAACTTTCAAACATTCATGATGAAAAGACCAGAGCTGAATAGAAAATTTTATATTCAGGCACAAGACTCAAGAGAAAACTAAAGAGATAAATATGAATGAGAAATTATAAGTGACTAAACAAGGTTATCCCTTTATTTCCCTATAAGGGAAGATATCCCTATAATGGAGGATGATACATATAAACTTTAGAATTTTATCATCACTGGGGCTACTAGAGGTAATCTACTTAGAGGGCATGGTGTTAGAATGATCTCAAAGAAGAATTGAAGGGTGAGGAAAAAAAGGGATGAACTAGGAGAGAGGGAGGAAGGGAGAGGAAATATGGAGGAAATTATCCCATATAAATGGGGTGCACAAAGAAGAATTTATACAGTAGAAATGGGATTGGGCGAAAGTAGATAATCAGTCAGCAATTATTAAATACCTACAATGAGTCAGGCACTTTGCTAAACAATAGGGATACAAAAAAGGAAAAAGACAGTCCCTGCTCTCAAGGAGCCTGTAACTGAATGGGAAGACAACATGCTAACAATTATACACACAGCAAACTATATACTATATATGGTGTAATTAATAGTGTGAACAGACAGGGATAAAGAGAGTTTAGGTGAGGTTTCTATAGAAGGTGGAATTTTAATTGGGACTTAATGTAAGCCAGAGAGATCAGTAGATGGGAGAAGGGACAGTCAGAGAAAATTCCAGAGCAGAGATGGAATTTCTTGTTTGTGGAATAGCCAGGAAGCCAGTGTGACTGTATCAAAGACTTTGTATTACAGTGTAAGATGTAAGAAGACTAGAAATGTAGGAGAGGTCTACATTATGAAGGGCTTTGAATGCTAAATAGGGCATTTTTATGCTTGATCTTGGAAGCAAAAGGAAGGCCATAGAATGTATTGAGTAAGGAAGTGACATGATCTGAACTGTGAGTTAGGAAAATCACTTTCTTTTGGTTGATGAAATACTGGAGACATGCAGACTTAATAGTAGGCCATTGCAGTGATTCAGACATGAGGTGATAAGAGCTTGCATTGGAGTGGTAGCCGTGTTGGAGGAGAGAAAGAGGAAATATTTCAGAGAGGTTTCAGAGGTGAAATCAACAAGCCTTGGCAAAAAATTGTATATAAGGAATGAGAGGGAGAGTGGGTAGTTGAGGATGAAAATTAAGTTGTTATCCTGATGGATTGAGGACGTGGTGCTGCCATCCCTCTACAGTAATACAGAAAGTAGGGGGATGTTTAGGAGGAAAAATAATGAATTTTATTTTGGACATACAGAGTTCAAAATGTCTACTGGACATTCATTTCAAGATATCTGAAAGGTTTTTGGAGATGTGACATTGAAGGTCAGTAGAGAGTTTGAGGCAGGTTAGACAGATTTGAGAATCATCAGAATAAGGATGGTAACTAAATCTATACCTCATGAATATAGTGAGAATAGGGATAAAGATACAACTATGAGAGGCATCTATGGCTGAAAGGAATGATCTCAAAGAGGTCTACCAAAGGAAACAGAAAATGAACAGTCAGATAGAAGAAAACCCCGGAGAGAGCGGTACATGCAAAAAACAGGGAGAAGAAAATATTAAGAGGAGAGCATGATCAACAGTATCACAGGTTGCAAAGAGGTCAATGAGAATGAGTATAACACTTGGATCTCACTCTGATCCGAGCTAGTTCAAGAAGGGAAAATACACACGCACACGCGTGCGCGCGCACACACGCACACACGCTGGTACAGAAATTCGTCTTACACAGCAGGGAAATAGAAGATAAAAGGGAATAAGATAAAGTGGTGGGGTATGCAAGAGGAAAAATAGATTAAATAGGCAGTGATCAGAAACAAAACAGAGAGAATAGGTTAAAAAAAACAAAAAAAAAGACAAAAAATAGAAGTATGAGAGAATAGGATAGAGGGAAATGCACATTTAGTAAACATTAATGTGAATGTGAATGGGATAGAAATTTCCATAAAATGGAAGAGGATAGCAGAATGTATTAGAGACTAGAATCCAACAATATACTGTTTTAGAAATAAAACTTGAAATGGAAAGACACACAGTTAAAATAAGTGGCCAAAGCACAATCTATTGTGCTTCAGCTAAAGCAAAAAAGGCCTGGGTAACAATCATGATCTCAGACAAAAGAAAAGCAAAATTAGAACTAATTAAAAGAGATAATCAAGAAAACTACATTTTGCTGGGCAACTAGGTGGCACAGTGGATAGGGCACTGGGCCCAGAGTCAGAAAGACCTAAATTCAAATCCAGCCTCAGACACTTAACAGCTGTGTGACTCTGAGCAAGACACTTAACCCCATAACCTTCTCTAGTCTATAAAATGATCTAAGAAGGTAATGGCCAATCACTCCAGTGACTTGCCAAGAAAACCCCCAAAAGGGGGAGAGGAAGTGATAAAAAAGTCCAACATGACTGAAACAACTCAACAACAAGAAAAATTGGCTACAATGTACCATAGACAATGAACTAATATTAATATTGAACATATATGTACCAAATGGTATAGCATTCAAATTCTTGAAGAAAAAGTTAAATGAGTTACAGGAGACAGTAGACATTGAAGCCATATAAAAGTAAAATAAAATTGTAATAGTGGGTAATCTCAATCTAGCCCTCAGACTTAGATAAATTTAAGCAAAAAAAAAAGAAATTAGTTAAAGAAATGAATATGATAGACCTCTGGAGAATATTGAATGGGAATAAAGAGGGGCATACCTTTTTTTCTCAGACCACCTTGACAAAAACTGACCAGAAATGAAGGAAAGAAGAAATATTAGGTACACCTTTTGCTAACCATAATGCAATAAAAATTACATTCAACAAAATATAGATTGAATGAGATGGATCAAATAGATTGAAGTATAGGTTAAAATTAATTTGAAACTAAATAATCTAATCCTAAAGAAAGATTACTCAAAGAAAATAATCTTTAAAATTATCAATAATTTCATTATTGATAATGACAACAACGAGAGAACATATCAAAAAATTTTGGAAGCAAGCAAAGCAGTACTTACGGGAAAATGGACATTTTTAAAATGTTAACATAAATAAACTGTAGAGCAGATCAGTGAATTAGACATGCTAGTTAAAAAAAAAACTCGAAAAAAGAACAAATAAAAACCCAAATTTAGCACCAAAATAGAAGTCTTAAAATCAAGGGTGAGACTGATAAAATTTAAAGAAAAGAACTAATAAATAAAACTAAGAACTGTGTTTTTGTTTTGTTTTTGGAAAAAAATGTACAAACTATTGAATAATTTGATTTTTAAAAAGAAAGAAAAACTAATTATGAGTATCAAATGTGAAAAGGAAAATTCATAACCAAAGGAGATCAAGGAAAAGCAAGTATTAGGAGCCATTTTCCCAAACTTTATACCAACATAACTGACAATCTAAAAGAATGTATACACACACACACACACACATGTATACAAAAATGCAAAATGCTCACATTAACAGATCAATGAGAAGAACACTTAAATAATTCTGTGTTAAAAAAATAAATTGAACAAGCAGCAATTGTACTCCCAATGGAAAAAAAAAAACAAACAAGCCAAAAACAATCCCAGAATAAGATGGATTTAAAATTGAATTCTATTAAACTATTAAAGAACAATTCATTCCAAAATACATTTGAATATGTGTGTGTGTTTAAAAAAAAATAAAGTAGGACTACTTCTAACTTCTTTTCATTTCACAAATAGTGTCTTGATACCTAACCCAGGAGCAGCCAAAAGAAAGAAAGAAAACTATACATCGATTTTCTTAAAGAATACTGATACAAAATTTTAAAGAAAATATTAGCAATGAAATTACAGTATTTCACGAAGATCATGCACTATGACCAGGCAGTATCAAAGCAGAAACTATAGTACAAGGCCGTTGTTATCATTTAAAAATAGTCCTAGATGAGAAATAGAGTCATTGATCAATGAAACAAATTAGGTATACAATATGATCACAGTAACCTAGTATCTGATACATCCAATGATCTCAAATATTGAAACAAAAATTCACTGTTTATCCAAAACTTCTGAGAAATCTAGAAAATAATCCTATGGAAACTGGAAGAGACCAACATCTCACACAGTATAATAAGAAAAAGTGGAGCATGGAAGAAATTACCTGTTAAATTTATGAATGAGGAAGAGTTAATGACCAAACAAAAACAATGAAGAGGTTGATTGGAGGTAAAATGGACAATTCTATTTACATAAAATTAAAAACCTTTGCACAAACAAAACCAATGTTGATAAAATTAGAAGAAATTTTGAAAACTGGGAAAAAGTCTTTGTAGCAAGTTTCAGTGATAAAGATCTCATTTCTCAAAGCTTTCATCAGATAAAAAATGCTCAAAATCACTAATAACTAAAGAAAAATAAATTAAAATCTCACAGATACCCCCTCACATGCAAGACTGAAAAGGGAAATGATAAATTATACAGGAGATGTGGAAAAATAAGTAAAGTAATCTTCTCACTGGACTATGAACTAATACAACATTCTGGTAAGCAATTTGGAGCAGTGTCATAAAAGCTATTAAACTGTGCTTGCCAGCTCTTTTTGTGGTGACAAAGAATTCAGATTTGAGGGAATGACCATCAATTGGGGAATGGCTGAACAGGTTGTGGTATATGAATGTAATGAAATATTATTGTGCTATAAGAAAGGATGACCAGGCAGATTTCAGAAAAACTTGTAAAGGCTTACATCAACTGAGGCTGAGTGAAATGAGCAGAATCAGGAGAACATTGTGCAAAAACAAAACTATGGAATCTGAATACAGATCTAAACATATTATTTTCACTTTTGTCTCTTCTTTCTCATGATTTTTTTCATTTTGTTCTGATTCTTCTTTCACAATGTGACTAATGTGAAAATATGTTTAACATAATTGCACATGTATAACCTATATCAGATTGCTTGCTGTCTTGTGCAGGGGTCAGGGGAGGGAGGGAGAAAGAAAAATTTGCAACTCAAAATCTTATAAGGATGAATGTTGAAAACTACCTTTACAAGCAAATGGAAAAAAAAAATAGAATATTTTTCCAAAAAAAAAAACTGTACATACCATCTGATCCAGCAGTACAGCTACTATCTCTCTCTATTCCAAAGAAATAAAAGGAAAAAAGTAAAAGATCCATATTTAGAAAAATATTTATAGAAACTTTTTGTTGTGCCAAAAAAAGGCAACTGATGTGTTTCCCAGCAATTGGGAAATATCTGAACAAGTTGTGGTATAGAAATGTGATGGAATACTATTTTGCTGTAAGAAAAAATGAACGTGGTTACAGAAAAAGAAAAAAAACTGGCAAGATTTATATGACCTGATGCAAAATGAAACGAGCAGAGCCAGGAGAACAATTTACACAACAACAGCAATATTGTAAAGATAATCAACTATGAAAGACTTATTAATTCAACACAATAACCAGCCACAGGATCAAAGGACTCATGAGGAAAATTCTATCCACCTCTAGATCAAGAAATGATGGGACTCAGAATGCAGATTCAAATATATATTTTTTATCTTTCTTTTTTGTTTTCTCTTTTCAGAACTTGGCTGTTATGGAATTTTTTTGCATGACTTCATATTTTTACAAAGTGGGTGTTTTTTATTCCATTTTTTGCCTTCTCAGTGGTTGGGGGAAGGAAGGAAGAGAGAGAGAATCAAACTGAAAATGGAATTGAATTTAAAAAAAGACAAAATTATATTTTAAAAAAAGACCTGTAAAACAAAATTTTCACCTCCAAACTACCAAATGCCTCAACGTCAGAAACAAATTGGGTTTTATTAATGGAAACAATATTCAACATAATGAATTATTTTGTCCTTTGCCTTTCCAGCCAAAGACCCCTGAACTTTTCTGTTTGGTTTGCAGCTGAAATCTGCTATTACAATGTGAAAATCCTTGAGAACTGGGACTATTTGTCTTTTCTATTTCTAATTCCAGTGTTCAGCACAGTACTGTGCAACTTATATACAGTCCTTTTTCATTCATTCAGAGATCATTGGTAATTTTAGAGAGAATAGTTGAATTATAAGGTCAGAAGTCTCTCCCCTTTCTCGTATACCACACAGCAGCCAAAATAATTTGCCTAAGCACTTGTCTAAACATATAATTTCCTAATCAATATCCTCCAGTGGCTCCTTATTGCTTTTAGAATCAAGTGCATACTCTTTTGATTAGCATTAAAAGGCATCATAACTAGTTTCCAACCAACCATTCATTCTACCCATTTAGCATGAGCCCATTCTTTGATTCTACCATTCTAACCCAGCAGACCACCTCGCTATTCCTTACAGCATGACATTCCCATCTCAGTACTTTTGCATTGGCTGTCCCTTATGTCTAAAAAATATCCCTGCTTCACTTCTGACTCATACAATCCTTAGTTTCTTTTAAAACTCAACTCAAATTCCACTTTCTTGATTTCTCTGATCCCCATTTCCCTAACTACTAGTGTATCTGTCACCCCAAATTTCCTTGAATCCATTTTGCAGTATTCTGTATAAAAGATACAGTGAGCAGAGGCCGGACATGTAGCCAGGAAAACTCCTGAGTTCATATCCAGACCTGGATTCACATCCAGGATCTGAAATATGGTGACTGAGCCCCTGGGCATTTAATCTTTCAATTTCCACAAGACCATTCCCTAACACAATAAATTGCGCAATAGTTGCCAATCTTTATTAGCACCATAAAGTTCTGTCAGTAGGAAATTCTTTCATCAATGAAACTACAAGCCTGGGGAAAAAAATACTTTGTATCATGCACGTAATTACAATTAGATAGATAAATAGAGAATATAAATATAATATAAATATAGACAGCTACAATTTTGTTATATATATACATATATGTACATATGTCTTTATATGCATATTAAACATATGCATGTATGATATTCATACAGTTTACCTCTCCTGACAAAATATAAAGTCTTTGAAGGCAGAGATCACTATTATTTTTAGGGATATACAGGGCACAAAATGGGTGTTCATAAATCCTTATTGATTGGTTGATTCACTGATTAAAATGCTACTTGATTTTTTTCCTTCCATAGTGTGTAGTGGGTATGTTTTCAGAGACATTTGTAGAAAGAATGGTTATAGAAATAGACCTGAAAACATTAGGATCTAGCTATGTACCCTTATTCTGTAGCTCTGTAGCTTGCTGTATGAACCTGGGCAAGTCTTTCCCCATCTGATTCTCAGTTTTCTCATCTATGAAATGGGAATGGTAATACTTATATTATATACTTTATCAGGTTTGTTGTGAGATAGTGCTAAAAGTATGATATGAAAGTGAATGATGCGAGTAAGTCCGTGCTAAAAAGATACTTCACTTTGTACTGCTGAGAGACATCATGGCAGAGCAGATTAAGCACTTGACTTGGCATAAAAGAGACTTTTAAATGTGTAGTCATAATAATAGTACCTATTTTATGAGATTGTTTTGAAGATCATATAAGATAATATATCTAAAACACTTTTAAAACCTTAAAGAGCTTTGGAATGTGAGCTGTTATAATTATGTTATGCCAGCTACTTAATCATTCTATACTTTCTTATAAAGATATGGTTTTTGTTGCTATAATTCTGAAGTTCTAAGGATCTATGATTTAATACTGTATTTTCCCCACAAGTTACGAAAGTTCCTTTACATTCCTGGCATTGTGGATCATAATTAAATATAAAGCAATACATAAAGTAAAGCTTATCATATATGTGTGAATTGTGGATGAGAGAGCCAAAAAGGCCCAGAGAACATAGCACCATATGGATAAGATGAATTTCATTCACTTTTATAGCTGTCCTCCACATTCTTTATGGCATGGCTTTATTAAACATTTAATAAGTGATTATAGAAAGTTTTGATTTTTCCCTAAAATATAAGCAATAAGGGACAAAGTGACTAGGAAATGGAAATATATGTGTGTATATACATACATGGATGCATATATGTACATTCATATATGCATGTGTGTATATATGCATACATACATATAATTTATTACTTTAAAACACTGAAGATTGATTTTAAAATATAGTATGAGGGTAAGAAAAACTAAAAATTGAAAATATTAAAAAGTAGTCTATGAACTTCAAGAACATATATGTATATACACATATATTAATAGTATATTAATATATACTAATATACTTAAAAAGTGCAGGGGATGGAGAGACTGAGTGATGTGCTTTTACCCATGGAATGTTAAAAAAAATGAGCAATAACAAAAAACAAATAAAACTAGAGGAAGGCCTCTAGCCTGTTATACAGATTTTTATATGAAGGACCTTCAGGGAGGATAAAGAAGAGTCTCATAGAATGAAAAATATTGACGGGTTGATAGAGGTACTAATGGCACCTACATCAATGAAAATGTGAACTCAATACTGAACTACTGAAATAAGGCCTACCCGTTTGCTAAATTCAGTATGATAATCAGATCGAGTAGAATGTCCCACAATTAAGAGTTCTAAGAAGCTTTTCCATATCGATCAATCTGATAATCTTATTAGTTTATTAAATATGATTCAAAGAAGCAGTGTTCTAGCCACAAAAATAAGTAAACCTCAGTTCATGTACCAATTCTTTCCCATGCTGGCTAGGTAACCATGGGCATATCACCTTAACTCTATGCTCTAGGTTACTCCATAAAACTTTAAATGGTAAGAGAAGGTACTAGTCTGCATAGGTAGAGGGAATTTCCTCATTATATAAGTTCCCTATGATAATGAAATCTCATGTGCGGTCCTCATCCTAAAACAAAATTGTGAAAGTTCCAAAAATCATAATCTGATTTCTGCCAGATTGTAGATAGTTCCCTGAGAAAACAATCAGAAAATTCTGATGAGAGAAAAAAATATCAGTAAGGACCTATATTCATTGCCTAAGGCATTGCATATTTTACAAACAGTTCTGTATCATTATCTCACTTTGACCCTTTTGACAATCTGGTGAATAATCAACCTGACATTTTTATTATTTTACTGGGGAAATGAAGGCTCTGGCAATTTAAACCAATAAACTAAGAACTAGAGCTTATCACTATCAATGCTGTGAATCAAATTCAGTCCTTTTGATACTGAGTAGAAATAGTGTTTTCTTCTTATTAGATCATAGTATCTATCTATACAGATTTCAATAAAGATATTATGTTGTTTTTCCTAGGCCTGATTCAATATGAGAGCAGATTTAAGACCTATCAAAAATAAACCAAACAAAAAAACAAAGGAGTGGATATTGTAAAGAGGAAGATTTTGACTCAATATAATAGAAGACATCCCAACAATTAGCTGTCCAAAAGTAGAATGGGAGGCTGCAGATTAATGTATTCCCCACTAAATGGGAAATCACTTAATTAATTGATTGATTTACCCCATCATGTCCAGGGAAGGTCATTAACTGGAGGCTTGATTACCATTCCTATAGAAAGGTACAGTGATCTGTCTTTGGTTCTGTACAGTTCAAATTAGGATCAAAGGCTGAGAGCTGAAAGGAATCTCAGGGTTGAGCCAGTTCAACTCCCTCACTACAGATGAAGGAACTGAGAAGGGAAGACTCTTGTAGAAGATCACATAGACAGTAACTGGCAGAGCCGAGATTTGGCATAATACCTCAAATCTCATACAGATAATTTTATTTTTGTCATTTACTAATGTATTTCTCTGGTAGCATTGTATACTACAGTTATCTGCATTTGAGCCTTATCCTCCTATGATAGGATTAATAGTGTGTCGCATCAAAAATGTGCATTTTCCCTGACAAGTGAAATAGTGCTTTATCTACAGTTTTTGCTTGCTAATTGTCAACTCACTGAATGAATGAAGGGCTTGCCAAGCCTCTGCATCCTCGCACTATCTCTCAAAGTCTATCCAAGCTCATATTTGTTGTTTCCATCCATCTCATTCTCTGTCATGCCCTTTTCCTTTTGCCTTCAATCTTTCCAAACATTGGGGTCTTTTCCAATGAGTACCATCTTCTCATTATATGGCCAAAGTATTTAAGCTTCAACTTCAGTATTTGACCTTCTAGTGAATAACCTGAATTAATTTCTTTAAGTATTGACTGATTTGATCTTCTGCTATCCAAGGGACTCAAACTCTATAATTTAAAAGCATTGATTCTATGGTGCTTAGCTTGCCTTACAATTCAACTCTCACAGCCATACGTTATTACTGAAACACACACACAATCACACACACACACACAGACACACACACACACACACGCACACGCACACGCACACACACTCAGAGCTTTGACTGCATGGACCTTGGTAAGCAAAGTGATGTCTCTGCTTTTCCGTACTCTCTCCAGATTTGCCATAGCTTTCCTTCTAAGGAGCAAGCATTTTCAATTTTGTGCCTGCAGTCACCATCTGCAGTGATATTTGGGCCCAAGAATATAAAATCTAATACTGCCTCCATTTTTTCTCCCTCTATTTGCCAGGAAGTGATGGGACCAGTTGCCAAGATGCTGGGTTGCTTTTTTTTTAATCTTAAGCTTCAAGCCAGCTTTTATATTCTCCTCTTTTACCTCCATTAAGAGGCTTCTTAATACTTCTTCACTTTCTGCCATCAGAGTGGTATTATCTGCATATCTGAGATGGAAACAAGATAGCTATCTCCAAATGTTTGAGAGAGAGATGTAGTGAAGGAACTAAGTTTGCTTCACATGCTGCTGTAGAGATATAAAGTTTAGATAATATGTATATCCTGTCACATGGAACTTATGGTCTAGTAAGAAGATAACAAAGGTGGATTACTATAAAGCACAATATCCCATGGTAAGTGCAGTAGAGAATTGCAAATTATATTAAGGGATGTTTCCCATCCTCAATCCACATTGGGGCCAGCTAGGTGGCACAGTGGGTAGAGCACTGGCCCTGGAGTCAGGAGGACCTGAGTTCAAATCTGACCTCAGACACTTGACAAACTTACTAGCTGTGTGACCTTGGGCAAGTCACTTGACCCCAATTGCCCTGCCTTCCCCCCAAAAAATCACATTGAACTTGAGCAACCCTGACTTTTATTATAGATTTGTACCACTTGTGTCTATTTATCCATAGTTCCATACCCTTCACTGGTTTTCATCAGAAAAGTCCCTGCGCAGTAATATTGACTTCTGTTTATTTTGTCTCCTTTTATTCCTTGCTTGGCTCTTTCTTAAGTGTTGCAACAGAACATCATTTTTTTTCCAAGCATCCACATCTTTTAGCCATATTGCCCTTTAAATCTTGACCGTAGATTAAAATAATGTCTATCATTTCTTATTTTAAAGAAAAGTGCTTCTTAAAAACTAAGGGGGCATTGACAAAGGACAGGATTCCTTTCTTTTGCTATTAGGAACACACACACACCCACACATATATGTATATATATATATGTGTGTATATATATATATATATATATATAGATAGATAGATAGATAGATAGATAGATAGATATTTAGTACAGATAACTAGTAAGACAGTCAATAAATGGCAATGGTATAAAAGCCATCTAAGCTTAAAGCAATCAGGGGCCAGTGACTTTCTCAATGAATTTAATATAATTATTTCCTAAATTATAAAAGCTAAATGGCATACTGGATGGTAACTTAAAGTTGCCAATCAACCAATTAATAAAGATCTATTCAGTATCTACTATATGCGAGCAATGGGGCAGCTAGCTGGCACAGTGTATAGAGTGCCAGGCTTGGAATCAAAAAGACTCATCTTCCTGAGGCCAAATCCAGCCTCTGACACTTACTAGCTGTGTGACCCTAGGCAAGTAATTTAACCCTGTTTGCCTCTGTTTCCTCATCTGTGAAAAGAGCTGGAGAAGGAAATTGCGAATAATTCCAGTACCTTTGCCAAGCAAACCCCAAATGGGGTCTCAGAGAGTTGGACACAACTGAAAATGACTGAACAACAGCAACTATGTGCTAAGCACTAAGGATACCAAAAGAGGCAAAAGACAATCTCCGCCACCAAAGAGCTCATGATCTAATGGGGGAGATGATATACAAACAAATAGATACAACCTATATACAGAATAAATAGGAAATAATTAACAAAGGGGAGACACTAAAATCAAAAATGGTTGGGAACAGCTTCTTGTAAAGGATAGGATTTTTGTTGGGACTGAAAAGATGGAAGGGAAATCAGTAGTTGGAGATGAGCTGTAGCATTCCATGGATAGGAGACAAAAAGAGAAAATGCCCAGAGATGAGATATGGAGCGACTTGTTAAAAAACAAACAAACAAACCCTCACAAATCAGTATAATTAGGGTATTGTGAGGAAAATTATTTTGAAAACTTAAAGTGCTATGGATGTGTACTATTTTAATACTTTCAAAGCACTGGTTTTGGATAGGAACTTGAAGGTGTAATGGTTGTCAAGGCATTTTTATAAAGAATAGGATAGACCTGAATGTGTTTGTAATGATTTTTAAATATCATATTTATATAGTACTTTAAGGTTTGAAAAGTTTCTTCAAAATAACCTTGTACAGTTTTTATAAGTATATATATATATATGTGTGTGTGTGTGTGTGTATGTGTGTATACATATATATATATAATGTGTGTATATACGTGTTTATGTATATATATATACTCATGTATATATATATATATATATATCCTTATTTTAGAGATAAGAAAATTGTGGCTATGAGAGTTAGCAACTTTTCAATAATTCTAGAAGTAATGCGTCTGAAGGAGGATCTGAATCTGAATCTCTTCAAACCCAAGTCCAGTAATATATTCACTGAACCAAGATCCCAGTTCAGAGATGTGGGGAAAAATAGAAGAGGAGAAAGAGAGAAGAGAAGATTCAGTAAAAAAGAATAGAGGGGAGAAGGGAAGAGAAAGGGTAAAGAGGAAAGGGTGAAGAAAGAGAGACAGGAAGAGATTGAGAGCCAGAGCAGAGAGAGAATGAGAGAAAGGTGGAAAGAAGAAAAGGAAGAAGGAAGAAAGAAGGAGGTAAAATTGAAGATTCAAAAGAAATAGTGGATTAATTAATACAGGAAAATTCTGTAGGATGATTAATAGAAAGCATACATTCACAAGCATGTGCATTAGGAGTTAACTAGGAGTTAAATAGGAGCAAATATTTCTTCCTCAGAAACTAGAACAGGAATGGAGGGAAGAAATGCAAAACGATATTGAGGTGGAGAGGAGGAAGCTGAGGGAGTTCACATTGGATGGCCTCGATCTACTCAGTAAAGTGTATTGATCATTTTTGTACGATGTGTAAAACACCTGACATCTCGTTCACTGACAGCCTAACTCATTTATTTAATGGACTGTGACTGATTCAAAACATAGTAGCTGCCAGTTATTCAGAGGTTAGATCACTGGGTGTAAGGCTTATTCCAGTAGGGCTTGTTAAAGGTCATGTTACCACATCAGGCTGACACTTACCACACTGTAGAAAATGGGGAGTTAGCCTTCTCAGTTAGTGACTCATTCTCTAATACAACTCTTAATTTGAAGTCACCTAAAGCGAATCCTTCTATGTCCTCAGTGATGACATATATCCCTGCAGGCAGACCCCCTTTGAGCTATTATGCACCTACTCTTCATGGAACTCTTAGATGCCTATTGATATTAGTTTCAGATTAACTTATAAATTTAAAATGTGTTTGTTGCCATTGCCACTTAGATGATTTTAACTAATTAACTCTGCAGGAGGAATAACTTTTTTAAGCTTAATGTCATTGCAAAGCACCTTCAGATACCTCAGCATGACAAGATGACATAAAAGTTAGAATATACGCCTCCGCCTGCACTTGGAGTTGAGCACCCTGGTGATTTAGCCAAATGCATTGGTTGTTCAAATGGAAACAATACTAATAGGTGGGGCTGGGGATGGGAAATTTTGTTCTAATTTGCTGTTTGTATTCTATTAGAAACATACAGGAATAAGGAAAATGATTTGTATTGGGTACAGGTCCCTTTTCAATAGATTGAAAATGATAGTGATATGGAATAAATTACTGGATTTAAGGGCTTAATGGAGCCTGGCTGCTTATCCATCATATCTACTTTTACCCAAATTATGAAGGGCTATATAGGTTACTGTGTCTCATTTCATTTGTGATGCTGAAAAGGAAGTCATATAAAACTATACAAAATGTACTTTGTGGCATGATCATTGTGCTTATTTGTGGAATCATAACAAAGAAATGTAATCAGTTTTAGACTGACTATTAGGAATTGCCCAGATCCTCAGGTAATAACCCTCTAAATTCCATTTGCCCACACAGATAGTGGAAACCCACTTTCACATCAAATGGAGTCAAAGTCAACCCACTTGGAGGGAAGTAATTTGTAAAGACCACTTTGACCAAATCTATTCTCTATGACATTAACAAGGCATGTGGAGGATCCTCACCTTTCCTCAGGAGACTGACTCTGTCTCTGATGAATTCAAATCAATTTAATAAACATTTATTAAGCTCTTACTATGTGCCAAGTACTGTACTAAGCACTGAGGATACAAATAAGAAAAAAATCTCCTGCCCTAAAGGAGCTGAATGGGGGTGTGCACCAGGAGTAACCAGCTTCGCGAGTCAAACTCAAGCAGAGCTACCAATGAAAAGTGGAGAGCTATCTGGTAAGTTCAGATCCCTGTCCTCTATAAAGACTTTGGGAGGAATTTAGTTCTCTACCCTCCATCCTTCCAATCAGAGGGGAGAGGCCACTGAGGAGTTCTCTGACTGTGGGTAGTCTATCTGTACTAAGATATCTTTTCAATACTTTGATAAAGTTCTTCCTGAACCTGTGATGCCTCTGTGTGTGTGTGGTGTCTTGACTCTGCTTTCATTCTAATTTCAATGTCTTCCATTTATATTGACTTGTCCTTATCTTTAAGCTTTATGTCTATGCGCTGTTCTTTGGTTTCTGAGAATAAGATCTTGAACTGAATTAAGCACAGCTGATTCTCCATCCTGCAATCAGCTATGAGGGCTCACATCAGCTCTTTAGATGCTTTTTAAAGCATGATCTCACCTGTACAATAGCTTAATATTCTGTGTTCTGGAAACAGTTGAACAAGATAAAAAAAATAGATGGTTGGTAGGATTTTACTTTTTCCGTTGGCACCCTAAAAGAGAAAGGCAATTCTGTAGCTGATCTTTCTTACCTCTTTCCCCTAAAAATTATTCCCATTGCCCTCAGGCCTTCCATAACTTTGTTGAATTAACTTTGCTTTCTGTACTCTAACTAGAAATCTTGATGGTCATGCCTCACCTGCAGTCTCACACTGGAACTTCTCTCAACACCTGGGGCTTTCTCACACTGGAACATCCATTCACCCCTGTGATTGATGAAGTCAGAGTTGGGAGAGCTGGTTCATCAAATGTGAAAGAATTCACTTAGACCTTCTCTGTAGCCATTGGGAGCTTTATTGATGCAAAAGCAGCAGGCCTGAGATTTAGCAAGGAGCTAAACAAAGGCACTGATGTAGGGAAAGGGCCAGATTTATATAGACAAAAACCTATACAGCCTGTAGGATGATTTTAGGGTTTCTTATGGGGGTTGGAAATTTAGGGATAGGATAAGCCTTACAGGGTAAGGACAAGATAAGGACACACGATAAGGGAGTCCGGACCTGGATACAAGATAAGGGAGTCCGGACCTGGACACAAGATAAGAGAGTCCAGACCAGACACAAGATAAGGGGAGGAGACTTTGGGGTGCCAGGGAGAGAAACTCATCCCTTAGAGTACCTTTGTACTAAGATACATTAGGGCATCCCCAGGAAAAAGGCAATTTAGTCCTTAGGGCACTGTTTGCACCCACATCATGATTTTCTCATCCTTGAACATTCTTCTACTGTATCAGACACTTTTTCCTCATTAAAGAGCCGCTCCCCACTCACCAGCTAATGGCTCCCATTTTGTCGAGAGGCCTAGGCTGGCCAACCTTCATTCTTCTCTGAGCTATGCTTCTGACTTTCTAGACTTGAATAGCATCCCCTTGTGCAGGCACATTCGCCCTGCCTCTCCACCCTCCCTTTTCAACTCATTTTTGTGTGTTGTCTTCCCCATTTAAATGTAAGCTCCTTGAAGGCAGGTACTAGCTTTCTTTTTTGCTTTTATTTTTTGCCCCAGAATTTTGCATAGTGCCTGGTGTATAGTACGGACTTAATAAATGCTTCTTGCCCCACTTCGAGTTGATGTTGGTTCTAAATGCTTATTAAATTAAATTGAAAGATTGATTTATTTTCTAAATAATGAAGCAAATTCATGAGTCAGCAGTCAAAGATGGTTATGTGCTTACACAACAAAAGCAAAAACTTGATTTTTAACCCAATGTGCTAGAGTAGATTTAACTTAGTCCCAATCTAGGCATGTTATCTTTATTGTCCTCTTCTGTTATTCCCTGGAGCTTTCTCCCTCAAGGCCACTTAAAGCAATGGCCCTCGTTCAACTCTCATCTCTTCTTGTTTAAATCCTTGAACCCCTTATTGGACCACCCATTAAAATCCAGTTTCTTTTCTATGGGAAGATTAATTCTCTGGAGGCTCATTTGCAGAGAAAACAGCCAGTTCCCCAGCTCAATAAACATTCACAGTTTAACAGCCCTACTTACATCTCCAGGCTATCTCTGATGACTCATCAAGCAGATTTCTTCCTGTACTCCCCATTCTCACTCCTGAAGAAGAGTACTGAGTATTGCACTTTCCCTTAAATCATTTAGTCCATTTTAGTTTTATTTTGTTTTGTTTTTCTGTCAGAGGTTTGTTACAGCCTCACTATTATTTCTCCCCCACCCCATCCCACACCCTATACTTAACCACAGCAAACAACTTCAACTAACGGTAAAATAGGGATATTTTGTGATAGTTCCAAATAATTTTCTGAGTAATTGAAGTGCTGATTATGTGAACTGTTGAGATGTGCTTTTTGGGATTCTTTAAGCTGCTTGACAATTTTATTGCGATGTCTGTGCCCCAAAACAAATTCTCTTCTCAAAGAATCACTGTGCTATACATGGATTAATGAATATCTCTTTATATTTAAAAATGCTCAGAATACATTAAAAGATACATAAACAAACCTCTGTTTTCTAAAATAAAAGTTATTTAAATGCTAATTCAAATAATACAGAAAAGCACACATATGTATATATATTCAGAAAATAATGGTATGTTTTAAAGGTCAGAACTAGAATCTCTTCTCTTTTCTCAAATCTAAAACAGTTGACAACCTCAGTCTATGGAGGAAATGTGACTATTAAATATAATGTATGGTTTTTAGTATCCTGAAGAAAAGCACTGAGTATTGCAGACAGGTAAAATGAAGATTTTCTAAGCATATGTGGAGGCCAGTAGCATTTCTAGATCATTGGTCATTCATCCATCCATTCATTTTTAAACATATTTATTCATTCACTCATCAAAGAGTTGATGAGCATTTATCGTATATGGAGCACTATGTTACATCTGTGGGATCCTATGCAAGCATAGAAGGGTGTGCTGTGGCACTACTTACCAAAGTTCCCTGGGAGCAAGAAGAGAAGGAAGAAAAGGAAGACAAATGTTAAAATAACCTCAAAATGTGGAGACACACTGAGCATGCCTTTGTAGATATTTTAAAATGAAAGGTGAATGATTAATAATTAAAAATATCTCATACTTTAAGGAGTTCATAGTTTAGTTGAGACAATAAGACAGATCATCTTCTCTATGAAATAATTGTTATATTTTTGGTATGGAAATTCAAATGAAGATGTTAGTTCTTGCCAAGATCAAGGAAAGGAAGTATGACTAGGATTTCGAAGGGTGCAGCAGTAGCATTCTAGGAAGACAAAAGAACTTAAAGTATGGGAAGTGGCAAAGATGAAGGCCTAGGCTGGGAATTGTAACTAGTTTGATAAGACAGTAGGATATGTATATTGGAGAACAGTCAGAAATAAAGCTAGAAAAAGTAGGTTGGGGAAAGATCTAATCCTTGAAAGCCAAGGGGTCATCCTCAGAAGCACCCGCTTTGATGTCATATCTAACAATACGGATTTTAAATTCTTCACCTCCTCAATTCTAATGATTTTAATTTCTATTGTGCTCAAGTCACAAAACCAATCTAATTAGAATAATAATATTTGTAATGATAACTAGAATTTATACAATGATTTCAATTTTTAAAAGTAATTTTCCTAATTATTTCATTTTATTTTCACAACAACCCTGAGAAGTAAGTGCTATTATAATCCCCATTTTAGAGATGAAGAATCTGAGATAGTGGTTAAAGGACTTGTCTGAGCTCACACAGGTAGTCAAGCATTTAAGGCAGGATTTTAACTCAGGTCTTCCTGGCATCAAGTCTGGCACTGTTACCCACTGTACCACCTAACTGTCCTTGGCAGGAGGAACCATTCAAAATAGCTCTTCTTGGGAAAAGGACCCACATGTACAAAATTATATATATATATATATATATATATATATATTATATATATATGTATATATATGTATATATATATATATATATATATATGTATGTATGTATGTATATAGTAGCTCTTTTTGTGATGGCCAAGAATGGGAAATTGAGGGGATACTCATCAGTTGGGGAATGGCTGAACAAGTTGTGTTATATGTATGTAATGAAATACTATTGTCCTATAAGAAATGATGAACAGGAATTTCAGAAAAACCTGGAAAGATTTACATGAATGTGCTGAATGAATTGAACAGACCCAGGAGAACATTGTACACAGCAAAAGCAACATTGTGCAATGACTAACTTTGATAGACTTGGCTCTTCTCAGCAATACAATAATCTAAGACAATTCCAAAAGACTCATGATGAAAAATGCTATCCATATTCAGAGAAAGAACTGTGGAGTCTGAATGCAGATCGAAGCACGCTATTTTCTCTTTTATTGTTTCTTTTTTTCCTTCTCATGGTTTTTCTCTTCTGTTCTGATTCTTCTTTCATAATATGAATAATGTGGAAATCTGTTTAATGTGATTGTACATGTATAGCATAAATGAGATTGCTTGCGGTCTTGGGGAGGGGTTAGAGCAGGGAGGATGGGAGGGAGGAAGAAAAAAAATTGGAACTAAATATCTTATAAAAGTGAGCCCTGAAACCTATCTTTGTGTGTAATTGGAAAAAAAATACTATTGTGTGGGGGAAAAAAAAAACAAAAACAAAATAGCTCTTATTCAAAAATCTTGAAATCTACATCCTAACTTCCAAAAACTGCTTACTTCTGCTATTTCCTCATTCATATTGAATTGGTTTTTCCCTTTTAGCTTTTCCCTGCCCTCCATCAATAATCTTTGCCTGCCCCTCTAGTTGGAAATAAATTCTCCATTTTCCAAAAATAAATACTCTTTTTTACACTCTCATGATACTTATCATTGATATGATTTGTGTTTGTGTATGTATGTGTGTGTATGCCTTAAGTCTCCCATTAGATTGTAAATTCATTGATTTTAGAGTCTATGTTTTAATTATCTTTTATTTCCCAGTACCTAGTACCTCTTTTGTACATTTTTCTGGTCTATAAATATTTATTGAATGATTGGAGTATATGATGACATTTTAAAACATTTGTAATGGGCAAAAATACAGAAAAAAAGTTTCAAAATGTGAACTGAGATCCTTGTTATGATGACTGACAAAATTCCCAACAGTTTTTTTTAAAATTTCGATCATTTCATTTGTGCCCTAGAAAATATTCTTAGATTTTACATTAAAGTGGCATCATTTAGGTGCCAACTCCTCATAATCCACTACATCAATGTGCTTCTTTTGCTTCCCAGCTGTGTATAAACCCAAACTAGGCTAAACATACTAATCTCATCCAGTCCTCTATTGTGCAAGTCTGTCCTTGTCAGTCTAACATTTTGAACAGTATTTTTAATGAAATTCAACATTTAAAGGTCTTGTGGCAAAGAAAAAGAGTGAAAATATGACAACATAAAACTTTGAAAGAGGGTGGAATGTATATCCAGTATTACAGTTGACATCCAATGCTTATCATAGACAGAAATGAATGCAACACTTTTCCTTAACAGAGAGACCAGACATGCTAATGAATGACTTATAGATGTGTTTAGGAGCTAGCGCAGTTTTTCTGAACTTCACAAAGAAAAACTGGAGGTGGGGAGGTGGGGAAAGTTCAACTGGACAGTTCAAAAGGAGAAGCTCCAACTAAGAGGAAGCCATGGACTAAGCTTATGTGAGGAAGCTGCTGATGGACAAAAATAAAAAGGCAGGAAAAAAATATCACCTTTGACCAATTTAAATAACATCTGAAATTTGTTTGGATTTTCAAGGCATAAAATATTACTTTTTTCTCTATTTCATATAGCTTATTTCTATTTTTTTATCAAGTAGATATAAAATTTAACCTTTTACCTCCACTGCCCTCCTTCTCTGTCTTCCTTTTTGAACTTGCTCTTTTCTGGAACATACACACATATTGCACACATGGATGTAGGCATGTATGTACATATGTGCATGCAGCTATATATATATGTACTGTTTATACTTATGCTTATATATGCATTTATGTGTATATATGTACACGTATGTGCATACATGAATGTATGTGAAAAGCAAAGAAGTGGCAAAACTAATGTCCATATATACTTAAAAAACCTTTTTATTATAACTATTACTACTGCTAGGTAGCAGAATAGATACAGCACTGGACCTGGAGTTAGGAAAATGTGATTATAAATACCATCTTAGATACTTTCGAGAAATGTGACCCTGGAAAAATCACACAATCACTATCTGCCTCAGTTACCCCAACTATAAAAGGGAAATAATGATAGAACCTACTTCCTGGTGTTGTTGTGAGGATTAAACAAGATAAACATTGTAAATGACTTGGCACAGTACATTGCACGTAGTAGGTACTTAATAAATATATTTCCTTCCTTTCTAATCTCCTACATCTTTTCTCACCCAACCCCCCCAAAATAAAGCAGAAAGCTTTCCTTTGTAATGAATGTGTATGACAAGACAAATCAAATCCTGAGTGTCTTATCAATCACCTCTCTACCAGGAGGTGGAAAGCAGGCTTCATCATCATGCTGGAGCAATGATTGATTATTGAATTGATTATATTTCTTAAGACTTTAATAGTTCTTTATAATATTGCAGTAATTATAAAAATTTCTCTTAACTCTCCTAACCTCATGATGCATCAATTAACATAAGTCCTCTCAGTTTTCTCTGAATATGCTTCTTTCATCAATTCTTATAACTCAATAATATTCCATTTCATTTATAAAACATAATTTGTTTAGCCATTCCCCAATTGGTGAGCAACTACAATGTTTCTAGGCCTTTCCTAGAACAAAAAATACTGCTGTAAATAATTTTAAACGTATGTGACTAGATTTCATTGTACACATTTAGATTTTGTTAGAAGCAAATAAAAATTAGGTAGATTCTCACCTGTCTCTCATGTAGCATAACCCTTACTAAAAACAAGTTGTTCTTTCCATTTACATTGGTGTAGTCATAGAGTAAATTCTTTTCCTGGTTTTGTATACTTCACTTTGCATCAGGTCATGTAAGTATTTGCATGCTTCACTGTATTTTTCAAATTTGATGTTGCTTTTAAAACAACGATACTCCAATACATTCATCTACTACAATTTGTTTAGATACAAAAATGCTGCTATTAAAATCTTGGTGAATGTGAAGACATTTTTTTAAATTAATGACATCCTTGGAATATATGTCTAGTAGAGTAGAGTTAGCTATGTATTTCCTAATTGCTTTCCAAAATGGTTGAACTAATTCATAAGTCTACCAACAATGTCTTAAAGTTCCTGTCAGTTATTCTAGAGCCACAGGGCAAAATAGAAATTGAAAGAATCCATCGATCACCTCCTCAAATAGATCCCAAAAAGAAATCTCCTAGGAATATTGTTGCCAAATTCCAGAGCTCCCAGATCAAGGAGAAAATACTGCAAGCAGCCAGAAAGAAACAATTTGAGTATTGTGGAACCCCAATCAGAATAACCCCAGATCTGGCAGCTTCTACATTAAGAGATCGAAGGGCTTGGAATACAATATTCCGGAGGTCATTGGAGCTAGGATTAAAACCTAGAATCACCTACCCAGCAAAACTGAGTATCATTTTCCAAGGCAAAATATGGATTTTCAATAAAATAGAGGACTTTCAAGCTTTCTCAGTGAAAAGACCAGAACTGAATAGAAAATTTGACTTTCAAACACAAGAATCAAGAGAAGCATGAAAAGGTAATCAAGAAACGGAAATTGCAAGGGACTTACTAAAGTTGAACTGTTTTGTTTACATTCCTACATGGAAAGATGATGTGTATGATTCATGAGACCTCAGTATTAGGGTAGTTGAATAGTTGAAGGGAATATGCATATATATATATGTTTATGTATATATATAAGTGAATATGTATGTATGTATGTATCTATGTGTATATGTATGCATGTGTATGTATGTATGTATATACATATGTGTGTTTATATATATATATATATATATATATACACACATATATATATGTAAAAGAGAGAGAGCAGACACAGGGTGAGTTGAAGATGAAGGGAAGATATCTAAAAGAAATAAAATGAAATTAAGGGACTGGAGAGCAACATACTGAGAGAGGGAGATAGGGAGAGATAGAATGGGGTGGATTATCTGGCATAAAGGTGGCAAGAGGAAGCAGTTCTGTGGGAGTAGGGGAGAGGGCAGGTGAGGGGGGAATGAGTGAACCTTGCTCTCATCAGATTTGGCCTGAGGAGGGAATACCATACATACTCAGTTGGGTATCTTACACCACAGGAAAAAAGAGGGAGGAAGATAAAAAAAAATAAAAGGGGGGAGAAGGATGGAGGGGAGGGCAGATGGGGGTGGAGGTAATCAAAACAAACACTTTGGAAAGGGGACAGGGTCAAGGGAGAAAATTCAATAAAAGGGGATGGGTTGGGAAGGAGCAAAATGTAGTTAGCCTTTCATAACATGAGTATTGTGGAAGGGTTATATGTAATGATACACGTGTGGCCTAGGTTGAAGTGCTCGACTTCTTAGGGAGGGTGGGTGGGAAGGGAAGAGGGGAGAGAATTTGGAACTCAAACTTTTAAAAACAGATGTTCAAAAAAAAAGTTTTTGCATGCAACTAGAAAATAAGATACACAGGCAATGGGGTGTAGAAATTTATCTTGCCCTACAAGAAAGGAAGGGAAAAGGGGATGAGAGGGGAGGGGGGTGATAGAGGGGAGGGCTGACTGGGGAAAAGGACAACCAGAATATATGCCATCTTGGAGTGGGAGGGAGGGTAGAAATGGGGACAAAATTTGTAATTCAAACTGTTGTGAAAATCAATGCTGAAAACCAAATATGTTAAATAAATAAATTTAAATTAAAAAAAAAATAAAAAAATAATGATTATTCTAGTCTTCTGTCATCTTTCAGTTAGTCTATATACATTTATTAAGTAGTTCCTGCTTTGTCCCAGGAATTATGGCAAGTCCTGGGAATACAAAGTATATGTGTGTATGCATTTATTTATGTATATATAGATATATTTATTTTTCTCCAGCCCACTCTGCAACTGAATAAGAAAAAACCCTTCATAATAAATATACATTGTCCAGCAAAACCAGTTTTTCACATTATCTATGTCAAAAAATGTCTCATTCTTCATTTTAAGCCCATTGCTTCTCTAAAAAGAGTTGGGTAGCAAGTTTTAGTTTTGGTCTTCTGGAGTCATCATTCATCATTGCATTGATTAGAGTTCTTTTAAATTTACATTTCTCTAAAATGCTTTTTTTTCATTACCTTAAATTTTCTCTTAATCTGCTCTCTTAATACTGCATCAATTCATATAAATCTTCCTACTTTCTTTTGAAATTAGGCATTTCATAATTTCTCATGCTACAATTTTACATTATATTGATATAACTTATTTTTAGCTATTTCCCAGTAGGCAAAAACCTCTTTTATTTTCCAGTTTGGGACTAATATGAAAAGAACTAGTATAAATATTTATTGCATATATGTGTCTTTTTCCTTTTTTTTCAATCTCTTTGGGGTATAGGACTAGTTGTAGTATAGCTGAATCAAAGGGTAACTTTTTGGGCATAGTTACAAATTGCTTTCCAGAATGATTAAGTCAATTTAGAGCTTCATCAATGCTGTATTAGTGTGATTTTTCTCAAAACTCTCTAACATTTGTCAATCTCATGTTTTGTCACCTTTGTCAATCTGATGGGTGTGAAGTAGAACCTCAATGTTGCTTTAATTTGAATGTCTTTAATTATTAGTGATTGTTTTTTTAATATGGTTCTTAATAGTTTGATTTTTTTTCCTTTGAAAACTGTGCTTATATTGCTGACCATTTATCAGTTGGTGAATCGTTCCTATCCTTAAAAAATTGATTCAATTCTCTGTATCTTGGATATGTGAGTTTTTTCACAGTAACTATCAGCAAAGATGCACAAAAAGTCTGAATACAAATACTTCAAGAAAGTTAAATGGAAATTGACCAGAAATTTTAGAAGCAGATAGCAAGGTAGAAAAAAAAAGAATTCATAAATCACTTCCTAAACAAAATTCCAAATTGAAAACTTTCAGGAATGTTATATCCATATTCTGGAATGGGTCAAAGGAGAAAAATACCAAAAATGACCAAAAAGAAAGAGTTCTAGTACCAAGAAGCCCAAGTCAAGAACACATAAGACTTTCTAGTTGACTTATAAGAGTACTTGTAATAGCACTATTACAAATGAGGAAAAAATAAAGGCTTACTAATAAAAATACTACTAGAAAAAACTAACAATACCTCTATGGGGGTTAAATGGATTTTTAATAAAATAGAGGATTTCCAAGTATTCCTAATAAACAGACCAGAAGTTGAGATGAAAATGCAAGAGTAAAGTTAAATATAGAAAGTTATACAAATTTGTTCATTTGCACAGGACTATGAGGGATGAATTGTTTATATGCCAAAAGAGAAATAAGAAATATTTTTTTCAGGAGCCTAATTGAAAGTCATAAAGGAAAGGTAAATATAATAGAGAGATGGCCTATGTGTGATTTTAGCCTATTCTGGTCATCTTAGGAGAGAGAAGGCACTGTACTGGAGGAGAAAAAAGGAAGAAGGAAAGCAAAATCATTATTACATAATAGATTTATAACAAGAAAATTATTTAAACATGGAGGAACAATGTCCTGAAAGACAGAGGTGTAGAGAAAGGAAGAAACAGAGAAACTGTAGTTTAAAAATACATTATATTCCAAGCAGAAATATAAAGGAACAAAATAAAAAGAATGATTGAGAGGTGTTTTAGAAGGAGGGTAGCCTCTATTATTTGATAATACATTTGGTTCTTATTCTCCTATTACTACATAATCTCCACATATTTCTTTCTTATTGAACAAATATGTATATTTTTTATATTTTACATAATATGTGCACTTTAATTTCAAAATATCTATTCAATTCTGCATTTTCATTCATGTATGCTTAGAAATCCTCTATTCCATTAAAAGTCAATTTTATCTTTTTTTTTAATGGTAAGAAGGGTGGGACTTTTTATTGTTTTCTCTTTTGGAATGCTAAGGCAATCAAGTGCCTTTAATGAGTCTTGCCTTTGTTTGAATGGGCAGGTAAAGTGGGACTTTTTGTTTTTTGTTTTGAAGTGCTTCTCAGCACTGAGGTAATTGTAGAGGGCCAGCTCTGAGATAGTCTGTGGTGAGAAAGGTAAATGACAGGTTTTCCTTTAAGCCTGAGCTTGTTCTAGCTATCTTTGAGAACATGCAGAATGACACGTGGAGATTCAACTGTATCTTGTTTAAGCCTCCCAGGTCTGTGCATGGTAAGGCCATCCAAGGCAAGGTCTTTGCTAGGCAAGACCGTACCAAGATAAGAGGACATGGTAAGAAACCGCCCTCACAGGTGTGATCCACATGGGAAAGAACAGAAATGTTTCAATATAGTGAGCATGGTGTATCTAAGCTACATGGGCTATGTGAGACACATGGCAGGATATCCCAGTAAAGTATCAAAGCAGTGCAACACTTGGTCCACTTATCTGTTTTCATAGAGTATATAGGTTCACTGCTTCTGCTCAATAAATGGAGTTGTCCTATACTTTTCCGCCTGGCCCATGTTTCTTTCATTCTCTCCAGCATCCTTTGAGGAACAGTGCCACCTCCGCAGGTCGTGGGTAATCAAGTACCTTTGGTGAGTCTTGTCTTTCAAATGTAATGGCAAGCAAATTGGGTTCTTTTGTTTTGGAGTGCTTCTCAGCACTGAGGCAATAGGGTGTCTTTGAGTCTTTCCTTTGTTTGAATCAAGAGTCATTGATTGGAAACAATGTATATGATGTGATGCTAGTAATTAAAGATCTTTCTCACACCCCTTTTGCTAAGTAGGTTCTGAGTCTTCAGGGCCCTGAATGGCTCTGAGGTTGGCTTCTTGCTTTGGGGCACACTTGTTGGAAGAGTGTTGATGTGGAGACTCTGGGTAGCTGCCAAGGAGCACCCTGGCTTCAAAAAACCTAGTTGTTGATGCTTCTCTCTCTGGTGACTCTGTATGTGATGTCTGGATCAGACAAAAACCTGTATGTTGATCGGTATATATTTTCTCTGTTAGTATTTGCTCTGAAGTTCAGGGTGCTGACTTTCCCCCCTGAACTAAGTGAATGATATGTGTATGTTTAATTAAAGTGAGATGTGAACCCCTTAAAGTTGCTTTCCTTAGAAAAGCAGATGAAAGAACCTGTGCTAGCAGCCCTCCCATGTGCTCTCATTATTGGTCTTGTTGTTGGTCTTTTACCTCCACAGCAACTGCTAGCAACATTGTTGTTACATTTTTATGTCATAGGTTTGTACTTAGTTTTGATGACTTGATTAGCATTGGTTGCAAGTCTTTATCATTTGCTTTTAGAATATCATATTCAAGCTCTTCTCTGTGGCAGCTTCCAAGTATTGTGTGATCCTTACTTTGACCTCTTTGATTTTAAACTTTTTTTTTCATTTTGGCTGCTTGTAGTATTTTCCTTTGACATGAAAGCTCTAGATTTGGGCTCTACTATTCCAGGGAGTTTTCATTTTGAGGTTTTTTTTGGGAGATGACTGGTGGATCTTGCATATTTTCATTTTGCCTTCTAGTTCTGTTTTGTTTGGGCAATTGTATTTCATAATTTCTTATCATTTGACTTACAAGAATATTTTCTAGGTAAAATTTTCATATAGTACAATGTTTCTTAAATTATCTCTTCTTGGGCAGTTTTTCAGATTAGTTGTTTTAGATCATAGATAGATAGATAGATGACAGATAGAGAGACACATACATTTCTTCTGATTATTTAATCTGTTGATTTTAGTATAGCATTTCATATTTTCTCACTTAGTCATTCTTCCCTCTTTGGGTATCTACTTCTTAGGTAAGAGTTAGCGTAATTTCTTCCAAGACATTAATTTCAATTCCAACTTGTCATTCTTTCCTTTATAGCCACTTGATCTTGAATCTCTTATTTAATCTCTTCTACATATCCTTGTGTAATCCTTGAAGCCAACACATTTTGTTTTTCCCCTCAAAGCTACCTTTTTTTTTAGAGGGGTTAAGTGACTTGCCCAAGGTCAGACAGCTAGTAAGTGTGTCTAGTGTCTGAGGTCTGATTTGAACTCAGGTTCTCCTGACTTCAGGGCCGGTGCTCTACTCACTGCGCCACCTAGCTGCCCCCAAAACTACTTTTAGATTTTTGGTGTGGTTATATTTCTGTTCAGGTTCTATTCCCTGGATGTCTTTTAGTTCAAATCATTCCTTCATCGTTTCAGGTGTTTTCTTTTGTTTGCCTGAACTAGCAGTTTCAGCGTCTAGACTGGAGGGCCTGAGTTTGGGTCATACTGCGCCCCCCGCCCCCGTACTCCTGCATTACATGGGTTAGGCTTCTTAGTCCTGATGTTGTGGGATGGGTTTTACACACAAATGCCTGTGTTTGTGTGTATGTCAATAGACATCTATGTGTTTGTGTTTGTGTGTGCATGTCTGTGTGTGTTTGTGTCTGTGTCTGTGTCTGTGTCTGTGTCTGTGTCTGTGTGTGGTTGTTCAGCCTTCATTTTCGAAGATCACAATGTTGGAGTTAGGATATGGTGTTTTTGGCTGTGGCTGATCAGACCAGTATGAATTCATAAAACACTACTACAGATTGGGCACAAGTGATCTGTTACAACATTGAGAGTGCAAATGACTCTGGATTTGTACAACTTACATTTCTTTTGGGCTTCTCCAATTCTGCTTTGCTCATGGAATACAAAGCCTTTTTGTTGCAGGCATCAGATTCTGGACTGTCCTGTGCCAGTGTAATCCCTTTCTCACAATCACTACTAAAGCTCTCAGAGATATCTTGAAAGTGTACATATACTGCTTCCTCTGACCACCGTATGTGGGATTACATTCTGTGAGTTTTCTGTAAAATAGTCTTTTGACTAAGTGCACATTTGTCATTTGAACTATGTGGCCAGCCCCACTGCACACTCTGAAATAGAGTCTGAATCCTTGGAAGTTCAGCTCTAGAGAGGGCCTAACTGTCCAGTACCTTATGTTGTGAGGTAATCTTCAGTATCTTCCTGACACAGCTCATGTGGAAGCAGTTCCCTTCGCTGGCATGGTGCTGATGGATTATCCAGTTTTCACAGATATACCAAAATGTAATCAGCACCATGGCTCTATAGATCTTCAGTTTCGTATGCAGCCTGATACCTCTTTTCTACCATACTTTCTTTTGGAGCCTCCGAAATGCTCAGGTAGCTCTGGCAATATATGCATCAACCTCATCATTTTTGTGGACAGCCTTGGTAAATGAACTTACCAATTTGGGTTTAGAAAGGGCTGTGGAATGGTCAGCATGCTGCTGCCCAACAACATCAGGAGAAATTCCAGCAGCAAAACGGAGGTCTGTGTACAACATTTGTTGATCTGACTATGGCCTTTGATACTATCAGTCGTGAGGACCCATGGAAAATCATGGCAAAATTGGGTTGCCTGGAGAAGTTCATCAGCACTGCACACCAGATTCATGATGGCATGGTCACATGGGTCCTGGAGAAAGGATGATCTCATGATTTCCCAGTCACCAAGGGAGTGAAACAGGTTGTTTGCTTGTTCCCATGTTCTTCAGCATGATGCTTTCTGTAATATTGTCAGATACTTTCAACCAAAATGAAAAGGCATTAAGATCAACTTCTTCACTGATGGTAAACTTGAAAGGCTACATATAAGCGAAGACTAAAGTGGACGGGAGTTGGTGCCTAACTTTTTGTTCACTGATGATTGTGCACTCAATGCAGTCTTTGAGGCCAAAATGTAACAGATTATAGATCAATTCTCTGCTGTCTGTGCTAATCTTGGCCTGGCAATCAACACCAAAAAAAACCCAGAGGTCTTCCATCAGACAATACTGCATCATCTATAATGGAACATTAAACATTGGTCCATGTATGTATGTATGCATGCATGTATGTATGTATGCATGCATGCATATCTATGTGGATATATGTTCTGAAAGTGTATATTATGTATATTTATATGTATGTATATATAGACATGTATATATACATACATTATATGTGAGTGTGCACGCATATACATACATACCTTTCAAGTTTCTTTAGGCACAGTCATTAATCTATAGTGGAATTTTATCTTTTTATGTCTTTGTTTTACTCTGCTCCTAAGGAAGGAGAGTCTCCGCTAAGAAAGCTTAGGTTTCATTTCTTTAATGTATATTTTTTTAATTATCACTTATATTTAAGGGAATTTAATTAGTAGATTTAAAGAAGGTCTTTCTAAGCATCAAATATATAGCATGCCACATTCATCTTCCATCTTTTCTAAAAAGAAATGAAGGGAAAGATTTAGAAATATATCATTACATAATATTCAATGAAACATAAATTGACAGGAAAATGCATATATTTTATTGGGGGGGGGATCTTTATAAGGGTTTATGTGTGCATGTGTTATTTTTGTTGCCTGGAAACCAACACTAGAATATTGTTTTAAGACAGTAAAAATGTGTTTGTCTCTCTCTCTCGCTCTCTCTCTCTCTCTCTCTCTCTCTCTTTCTCCCCATCTGTAAAAAAAAAAAAACAAATGACCATTACACTGAGATATCACTCACAATTAACACATTTTCATTATTACTTTGAAATTGTTCCCTTTGGATGGGCAGCCAAGCAGGCAGACAAGTGACTGATTTAAAAAGCAAGGCCAAGCTGCTTGTGGTAATTGGCCAGCAGGGGGTGGCCAATTTCCTGTTTTCTATAAACCTGGGATTGACCCTGTCATTTTTTGTCCTGTGGCCAGCTTCTGAAATATTGAGCACTGAAGACTGGGAAGTCATATACTCTTTTGCAGGGTTCACTTTGCACACTGCAAAGTGAGTTCTGCTGCTGTTGTGAATGATTTTCAAATAGTCTCTTTAGTAAAAAGGCAAAATGATTCAAGTATTGTTAAAGTCACTGCAGTGAAAGCTTTACATCATTTCATTATTCTTTACTATATACCTGACTTCTTATCAAAGAAGAGCTAAGGGCACTCTCAGGAAACTCTGAAGTCTAAATGTACTATTTATGAAAAGCTAAACAGAATAAAACTGATAACAATTCTATGCAGGATGCACCACAAGCATTCAGGTAACACACAGGTGATCCATCATTTGGCTCCATTGTACTCGAGTATTTTTTCTTTTCATTTCAGATGATACCAGTGATGAAGCATAAAGGCTTCAGCTTTGCTCCCATTCCCATTCCTCCTCCCACAAAGAAAGAACCATCTGTTTTGAAAATGACCTATGGAAAGTTGACAACTGGAATAACCCAAGCCTGATTTGCTAGGTAGAAAGGGGTGTTTTGAATCGAATAGGACTTGACCTGTCCATTTGACAAAGACTGGTAAGCATTAACTGTGCTTGGGTGAAGGGTGAAGTTGGGAATTGGGGCAGAAGAAGGAAGCTGATTAGTAATGTAGGCTTTAACATTGCTGAAAAGAAACTGATAGCCAGAGATCCCAGGCATTCTTTACCTTTTGTTGACCATCTGCACCTATAAGCCTCCCTAGCAGACAGCTAGCTCACTTAGGGACGAGAGAGCAGAAGGGCATAGCTTCCTCTACACAAGAGAGAGAAACCCAAAGCCACGCTAAACACCATCAATTAAAATTCATTAGTCCTGTAGGAGCTGCCCAGTAGAGTGTTGAGTGTGCACAGATGCCGCTATTACAAGCCTGACACCAGTAATTAGGCACCAAAAGTAGGAGGACTTCACAGACTATTTAGCAAAGATATGATTTCTCTGTTCTTGCATAAACTTTGCCATAACTTTAATTGCTCTGAATTTTACCTACCTTGGTCAAAAGAAATATTGCCTTTCTTATAACTGCCAGGATTGTTGCTTTCTAATTAGGTTTAAGACATAGCAAAATAGATGAGATTACTACATGGGGGGAAAAGTGCTATGCTATTATAAGTGCATTAGTTATGATAGATGTCTATACTTAGTCGAGAAAAAATTAAAGTTCAATTTATTTTTCTACATTTTCATGCTTGCTGTCACTGTTAACTGATGGCTTGTCTTTGCAGTGCATCTGTAATGTTTTGAAATAAATAAAAAAGATTCAAATCCAGCAATTCACTTGTTACTGTGTGTTTTGCTCAACACTTGTGCCTGCTAGGAAAAGAATCCTCTTTTGATATATTAAGTCCATTTTTATTTAAAAAAATAGTACAATGGAGATCTGGTACTATTTTATTACATAATTCACAGAAAAATAATGAAACTAATTGACTCTGAAAACATCTTAATAGATATTCAATATGCTGGAATTTTTAGTGAGTCACAACAGATCATAAACATCCCTTAGGACAAGTAACATTTTTCTGATTGAGGGAAAAAGAGAAAGAAAGAGACAGAGAAAGAAAGAAAAAGAGAGAAAGAGAAAGGAAAATAGAGAAAGGAAGAAAAAAAGAGGGGGGAAAGGAAAGAAAGAAAGACAGGAAGAAAGACAGGAAGGAAGAGAGACAGGAAGGAAGGAAGGAAAGAAGGAAGAAAGGATGGAAGGAAGGAAGGAAGAAAGAACAAAGAAGAAAGAAAGGAAGGAAGGAAGGAAGGAAGGAAGAAAGGAAGGAAGGAAGAGGAAAGAAAGAAAGAAGGGAAGAAAGCAAAAAAGAAAGAAAGAGAAAGAAGAATGAAAGAAAAAAAGAAGAAAGGAAGGAAGGAAGGAAGGAAAGAAACAAAGAAAGAAAGAAAGATCTTTTTAAGCTATGGAAAAAGGAAGAATGAGGTGTATTTGGGGAATCCAATAATAAATGAATGCTAAGCCAGACAAACAACAACCCTAACTCTAGCATTACAAGCCCCTTAAGGGAATAGGCTCTGCAGCATGTAGATTAATAGAAAAGGCAGATTAAACAAGCCATTCAGAACATCCCTGACTATCCCTCCCTGCTTCTGCACACTTCTTTTTCTTTCAAAGAGCTTTGCAGAGTGCCCTCATTAGGAACAATCTGCTCAAGCCCATATTTCTCCCTGGAAGAGCATCATACTGAGGAAACAGGAATCAATGGGGAAAGCATCAACAGGACAATCAACCAGTCCCCAGGAAAGCAAGAGAGCTATGAAAACAACAGCTTGTAAAGCATGTCAGGCCTGAGTCAGATGCTGCTTTTGGACTCTTGATGTCTGGCATCTGTGTTTGGGAATGAGAACTGTCTCATGTTGTGTTCAAGGCACCAACTTTCACATTTAGGATGTATTAAGGTGCACAAAGAGAAAACTGCAGGTCCATATCTATGCATATGGTATAATTAAGTTTAAAATCTGATCCATAAAATTATAGGAAGAAGGCAAAGGTCACTCCCCGTCTTTTTTTTTCCCAATCGTGTTTTCCAGTGCATTGCTGTCATCCTCAATGACAACTGACCTTGGAAAGAATTATTCTT
Organism: Trichosurus vulpecula; assembly: GCF_011100635.1. Lineage (NCBI taxonomy): Eukaryota > Metazoa > Chordata > Mammalia > Diprotodontia > Phalangeridae > Trichosurus > Trichosurus vulpecula. The sequence continues at coordinate 315,640,705 of NC_050576.1, read as the reverse complement.
CCTCTTACCCAGGGTTAAAATAGAACAAAGCATGATTTGTTGCTAAGAAATAAAACATATGTTGACTTACTCTTATATGTTTATCTCCTGACAGGGTAGTGGACTGTATTGTTGTAAGTGTTATGATTTTATAAATATAATATATATTTTCATGACTGCATCCTATAAGTTGTAGACATAAATGATTTTTTAAAATGTATAATTTCTGTCAATAAATATCTAAATATAATTAATTAGAAAACAATTGAATATACAGCCAAAAGTGGGTCTTCTAATTTTCTTATCATAATTGTAGATTTCAAAACAAAAATTGAAGTGCCAATTTAATTGCTCTGAATTGAAACACCACATTATTTCATTGGATTGGTATTTGCAGAAGACAATTAGGCCTCTCCCCAGTTGAAGGAAGCTATCAGTGTTAAAGAAACAATTAAAAATATTCTGAATCTTATGGAGGAGTAGGGAGAGTAAAATACACTCCCTCTTGGGAGTAAAGTGCTTGTCCCTATGAGGTAAATTACCTCTCTGAGTGAACCAAATGATGATCATGATTTTCAGAGGCCAAGTAATAATTCAGCAACAAGTAAAATTTGTCCATGGCAAGTATGAGTTTAGAGTATTTATAGATTCCCTGGAGCCTTTCATATTAGAAATATAGCAAATGGCCTGGTAATTTGGGTATTTCTAAATCTAAATGCATTTACCCAACATGCAGTCAGTTATTACAGATCATAGCAGTATTTATGACATTGCTTGTCCCTGCACAGTAGGCACTGATCAGAAATGGGTCTGTTGCCATCATTTCCAGACAAAATATGTAGCTCATAGGTATAGGACAGGAAAGTAGGGGTCCCTCAGGAATTGTGCCAACTCCATAGGACAGATACAAGAATACTTTATCACTAGTGGTACTCAAAGTCTCCACAGGCATTCCCTTCTCTGGGATCCAGCTGACACTTGTAACATCAGTTGTGCTACGGTGACTACTTTTGTTTTCTATCATTTAGCAAGCTGTGTCAGATACCAAGGTGATAATGGAAAAAAAAATCCTTCACTGTACCTGGTACTTAGAGGTCTTTATTTTTGAGTTTGGGCAACGAGGTGGTACAGTAGATAGAGCACCAGGTCTGGCATCAGGAAGACCCAAGTTCAAATCTAACCTCAGACACTTACTAGCTATGTGACCCTGGTCAAAGCACTGAACCCTGTTTGCCTCAGTTTCCTCATCTGTAAAATGAGCTAAAGAAGGAAATGGCAAACTACTCCAGTATCTTTTCCAAAAAAGGGGGGTCACAAAAGTCAGACACAACTGAAACCGCTGAACAACAGCAATTATTGAGTTTATTTCATTTTCACACCTTTAAATAAATTTGCAGATCTCTATTGAGTTGATGGGTGATTAATTATGCCTGTGGTCACCAGGCACTCAAGACTGATACAAGCAGTAAGTTTTCTCTTGCCAGGATATATACTTCTGTTGCAGTAACTGAGAAAGCAAACATAGCTGAGTCTTCAATAAAACTTAAGACACAGTCTTTCTTCAAAATTACACTTTGATCGAAGTGCAAAGGTTCAAAGCCAAAACAGCTAAATATAAAGGAGAGAAAATAGCCCACATTCTCAAGTAATGAAAAATATATCAATTTATCACACACTGTATATTCCTCTAGTTTGACTTCTATTTTTTATAAGAGCTGAAAGAAAATTGTAGATATATTTCAAGGCAGCACAACAAACTATTGCAAACTCTTCCCAAGTAGTGGTCCAGCATGCCAAATGAAAAGGGAAAGGATCCAGAACAGAACAATAATAATAGGAATGAAAATTAATATTTATACGGCACTTTAAGGTAGGCAAAGAGCTTTATAAATAATCTCATTTTACACTCACATTAACCCTTGGAGGCAGGTGCTATTATTATCCCCAAATTGTAGTTGAGGAAATTGAGGCAAACAGGTTAAGTAAGTTGCCCAAGATCACACAGTCACTAAGTGCTTGAGGTAGGATATAAACTCAGGTTTTCCAGACTTCAAATTTAGTGTTCTATCCACTGCCCTAGTGATTCTTTTATTGTTTTATATTAAAAAGACAGAATTCAATTAACATCACTGTCCTAACCACTAATTAGGCTAATTAGACTCATTCCATTTTCCCTAACTTAAACTTTGCTAACATAAACAAAAAAAATAGGCTCCCCCACGAGAAAGAAGTTCCCCCACCAAGTAGTTCTCTGTTATATTTTACATATCAATATACTGACAAAAATTGTATTTGAGATATTATGACAAGATTTTTAAAATTCTTCCAACTGTTGCTATAGTAGTATAAATAGATAAAGTGTTTATCAACTTCTTACTATGTTCCAGGAATCTAAGTATTGGGGATACAAAGACAAGCAAACAAGACAATATTTATCCTCAAGAAGCTTACGTTCTAATGGAGGAAGAAAACTGGAAAGACAACTGGAAGGAGGTGGAAAAGGAGGAACAGGAGGAGAATGATAAAGAGAAGGAGGAGAATAAAAAATATGAAGTGCCAAATTGTGAGTGGAATATGATTGACACTCCTCCTGAAAAAGTGGTCCATGCAGGCAGTTACCAATCAAGAGAGTTAGGGATGCCAGGCGGAGGTTTCCCCTAGGTGAGAAGGTAGCTTGTGAGATGGTTTAGAAGTATAGATACTCAAGGAGTAAAATGAAGATGGCTACAATGACTTCTTTTATGTCTTAAAATCTGCCACTAATTTCCCAAAAGGATGCCATCTAAAGGGCCCTATTTCTGCTACTTCAAATCTCATTTAGTTACTCTGATCACCTTTGGCAATTAACTTAACTTCTCTAGGACTCAGTTTCCTCATCTGTAAAGTGAGAAAGTTAAACTAGATTACCTGTCAAGTCTCTTACAGTTCTGATCCTTACGGTATCAAACCACTTCTCAGTGGAGTAAAAAAGGCTTAAAATTCTCTTGAAGGATTCCTCATATTAGCAAAAGCTACAGAACTGCTCACTAAGTAGAGAGAGCTAATCTTCCTTTCTCTATTTCTTCTTTGTTATCAAGTAAATGCCTCCTTTTTCCTCTTAGTTTCTGTTCCAGGACTCTATGAGAATGTTTATAAAAGGGATGGGACACTAAGATCCTCTTTGACTAATACTCCCCCAATACAGAAGCTGTAATTAACTGTTGTGTTGGTATAGTACCTGGACTTCAAAAGTCCAGCCTTTTGAAAAAGAGAAAAAGTCCATAACTATGAGAGCAAAGAGGGGAAAAGAGTAGGAGGAGCAAGGGCAGATACTAAAAAAAAGAGAAGAATCATTAATCTTTTCATATTTGTCCTCCTGAGCCTAGCTTCACAATGGGTAATAGACACTGAAAAGACTGGTGTTTTTAGTGTCTATTCTGACAGCTATGTGACCTTGGAATAATCCCTTAAACTCCCTGGGCTTTAATTTTTTATAGTGCTGTGGCCAGATTGTGGTCTCTGGACTGAGAGCACCTGGGTTTAAGTTCCATCTTTGATACTACCTGTAGGGAGTTGGGGAAGTCATTTAATCTCCCTAGGCCTCGGTACTTCATCTGTCGAAGAAAGAGGTTGGACTAGATCAATGATATAAAATATAAAGGGACCACTATCCCTGCAAAACACATATTGACTTAGAAAACCAGGTATTAACATTATCTATGTCTTAGTGTATTTTTATTTATTATCTCCCAATTACATTTTCATCTGGTTCTAGCAGCTCTCAGGAGTATTTCCAGTGCATTGAGATGTATGTTTGACAGATCTGGACTAGAGGCCTCTGAGTTTCTTTCTAATTCTAGCTCTATGGTAAATATATGTCCCCTTCCATATCTAAAATTCAGTATTTGCTCCGTTTCACGTTCACTTCCTATGCCTTTAACTTTCATCACATACATTATAAATCAGTACTTTGACTTATGAGAATAAATATAATTGGATAAAAACAAATTTATTGCAATGAAATTTCTTTTAAAATAAATAAAACTTTTTAATCATATTTCTCAATGCTGATGAGTAACATCTGGTTTAAGAGATTCCAGATAGAAAAGGATTGAAAACAAGCTCCACATTCACTGTTTAAAAAGTTCTCAGAGCATCTTAGAATACGTTGCTTCCTCTTTCTACTCTACTACATTTGATTGCACTTATGCTAGGAAAATCAAGTATTGTCTCCATTCTAATCTGACCTAGTGAATTGTAACCAAACCTTGACTGTCTTCCTCTAACCAGTTCAATAGTAGTGCTATTTTCCATCATTCGAAGATTTCTTTTTTAATTTTATTTTTATTTTAGTTCCAAATTCTCTCTCTCCCTCCACTTTACCTTCACCCATTGAAGACAAGAAATATGATACCCACAAGACATATAAAGTAATCTAAAACAAATGTATGCATTAGATATGTTCCCCCTAAAAGCAAGAAAAATAAAGAAAGGGAAAAATATGCTTCAATCTCCACTCCGAGTCCACTAGGTGGATAAAATTTTACATCATGAGTCTTTGGAATTGTAGTGGTTCATTTTATTGATCAGAATCATGTAGTCTTATACAGTTAATATTGCTGTGTTGTGATTGTATAGATTATTCTCCTGGTTCTGCTTACATCACATTGCATCAGTTCATATAAGTCTAAAAATGTTTTTTTCTTGAACCATCCCCTTCATTATTTATTACAGCACAAAGAGTTCCGTTCATATGCCATAACATTTCAGCCATTCCTCAATGAATAGGCATGCCCTCAGTTTCCAATTACTTGCCACCACAAAAAAAAAGCTGTAATAAATATTTTTCTACATAGGAGTCCTTTTCCTTTTTCTTTGATCTTCTTGGGAACAGTACTGCTCAAAGGATACGTACAGTTTTGTAGCCCTTTTGGCATAGTCTCAAATTATTCTCCAGAATGGGTGGACAAGTTTATTAGATTCACGAGTGTACCTATTTTCTCATATCCACTCCAGAATTTGTCATTTTCCTTTGCTGTCTTCTTAGCCAACCTGATCCACCTGAAGTGGTACCTCAGAGTTTTTTTTAAACATATTTCACATTAGTCATGTTGTAAAGAAGACTTAGAACCAATGGGAGGAACCATGAGAAGAAGCAAAGAGAGATAGGGAGAGAGAGAGAGAGAGAGAATAGTATGCTTCAATCTGCATTCAGACTCCATAGTTCTTTTTCTGGATGTGGATAACATTTTCCATCATGAATCTTTTAGAGTTGTCTTAGATCCTTGAATTGCTGAGAAGAGCTAAGTCTATCAAAGTTAGTCATCACACAATATTGCTGTTACTGTGTACATTGTTCTCCTGGTTCTGCTCACTTCACTCAGCATCAATTCATGTAAGTAATTCCAAGATTTTCAGAGTTGTTTTAATTTGTATTTCTTTAATTACTAATGATTTAGAAATTTTTTTCACGTGACTATTGATAGCTTTGATTTCTTCCTCTGAAAACTGCTATTTATTTACTATGATAATTCATCAATTGGAGAATGGCTCATTTTGAGAAAAAAATGGTTCGATTCTCTACATATTTGAGAAATGAGAACTTCATCAGAGAAACTTGCTGCAAAATTTTTTCCAAATTTCTGCTTTACTTCTCATTCAGGTTGCTTTGGATTTGTTTGTGCAAAAGCTTTTTTAATTTGGTCAAAATTATTCATTTTACTTCCTATTAATTTTCTACCTCTTATTTGGTCATGAGCTCTTCCTCTATGCACAGATCTGACAGGTAATTTCTTCCATGCTCCCTGTTATATCTATATCACCTTTCATGTTGCCATTTTGAGGTTATTTTGGTATACAGTATGAGATGCTGGTTTATGCCTAGTTTCTTCCAGACTACTTTCCAGATTGCCCAGCAGTTTCTGTCATCATGAGTTTTGCCGCAGTAGCTGGGACCTTTGCATTTATCAAACACTAGGTTTCTGTGCTCGTTCATTTCTATTTATTATGTACTATTCTATTCTAAGAATCAACCACTCTAACAGTACTAAACTGTTTTGATTGTCACTTTGTAATATAGTTTGAGATCTTGTATTTCTAGGCCCCCTTCTTTCACTTCCTTCATTTTTTTTTATTGAATCTTTTGATAATCTTGACCTTTTCTTCTTCTAAATGAGTTTTGTTATTTCTTTTTTTCTAGCTCTATAAAGTAATTTTTGGTAGTTTGTTGGTATTGTACTGAATAAGTAAATTAAGCTAGGTAGTATCATTATATTTATTATATTAGCTCAGCCTACCCATGAGCAATTAATATTTCTCTAATTACTTAAATGTCTTTTTTTGAAAAGTGTTTTGTAACTATGTTCATAGAGTTCCTGTGTGTGTATTGCAAAGTAGATTACTAAGTACTTTATACTGTCTATGGTTATTTTAAATGGAGTTTTCATTTCTTCCTGCTTGGTTTTATTGGTAATATTCAGAAATGCTGATAATTTATGTGCTTATTTTATATCTGACAACTTTGTTAAATTTATCAATTGTTTCAACTAGTTCTTTCAGTTGATACTCTAGAGGTATCTACGTATACCAATATATCATCTGGAAAAAGTAATAGTTTTGTTTCCTCATTGCCTATGCTTATTTATTCAATTTATTTTTCGTGACTTATTGCTATGGCTAGCATTTCTAGTATAACATTAAATGATAATGTTGATAATAAAAATCATTACTTAACCTCACTACAGATAACGTTTGTCCTTGGTTTCAGATAGTTCTACTAAGCATTTAAAGAAAAGCTCAATTTATTCCTATACTTTGCAGCATTTTTGGAATGGGTATTATATTTTGTCAAAAAACTTCTGATGATATAATCATGTGGTTTTTGTTGCTTTTCTTATTGAAACATCCAATTATGCTTATAGCTTCCCTGATATTGAACCCGTCCTGAATTCCTCTTATAAATCCCACTTGGTCACAGTATATGAGCTTTGTGATATATGGCTATAATCTCCTTGCTTGTGTTTTACTTATATTTTTTGTATCTATGTTCAATTGCTTTCTTTTTCTGTTTTTGTTCTTCCTGGTTTAGCTTTAAAAACCATATTTGTGTCATAGAAGGAATTTGGTAGGAATTCTTTGCCTAATTTTTCAAATTGTTCAGGTAGAATTTGCTTGTAAATTCATCTTGTCCCAGGATTTTTTTCCTCGGGGAGATCATTTATGGATTGTTCATTTTTTTTCTGATAGGGTTCTTATGTATTTTATTTCTTCTGTTCTGTTGGGTGACACATTATTGTAAATATTCATACATTTAATTTGGATTGTCAGTTTTATTGCCACATAGTTGGGCAAAAATAGCTCCTAATAATTGCTTTAATTTCATTTTAATTGGTTGTACATTCATTCTTTTCACTTTTGATCCAGATAATTTGGCTTATTATTCCTTTAAAAAATCAAAATAACCAGTGGTTTATCTATTTTATTGAGTTTTTTTAAATTACGTCATAGTTTTATTCATTTGTTACTTTTTTACTCTCAATTTGTAAATCACTCCTTTGATTTTCAGGACTTCTATTTTGGTGTTTAATTAAGGCTTTTTAAAATAAGTTTCTTAAAAGGTTTGGTTGAATTCATTTGTAAATCCATCTTGTCCTGTTTTATTTTTCCTTAGCAAGCTCATTTATGGCTTCTTCAATTTCTTTTTCAAATATTGAATTACGTAAGTATCATTTCCTCTTCTGTTTTTTTCTAGGATTTTTAGTTACTTGACCAATTCGTTGACCTACTCTTGCGCTCTTTTATTGATGTAAACACTTATGGATATGAACGTTGTCCTGAGTACTTACTGCTTTAACTGTATCCTTCCAACTTTGGCATTTTGTCTCATTGTTATTAGCATCTTTATGCAATTATTGATTATTTTGAATGATTTTTCTTTATCCACTCATTCTTTATGATTACATCATATAGTTTCCAATTGAATTTTAAATTTATGCTTTAAAAGTACTTTATTGAATGTAATGTTTATAGCATTATGATCTGAAAGGTGTGCATTTAATACTTCTTCTTTTCTGCCTTTGTAAGTAAAGTTTATATGTCCTAATGCCTGGTCAGTTTTTGTGAAACAGCCATGTATAACTGAGAAAGGGAGATGCTCCTTTTTATTCCCATTCAAAATTCTCCAGAGATCTATCTTATATAACTTTTCTAAAACTTAATTTATGCTCTTAACTTCTATCTTGTTTATTTTATGATTAAATTTATCTAGGTATGAGAGGGGTAAATTGAAGTTTCCCCACTATAATAGTTTTATTTTCTATTTCCTCCTACAACTCATTTAAATTTTCCATCGAGAATTTAATGCTATGTCATTTGGTACATATATGTTCAGAATTGTCTATGGTACCTTTTAGCTACATGCAAACATTTCTTAAAACATTATCTTGCTTATGCAAACTTTTCTAACCCAATTAAAAAGTTTCAGTATTTTTTTCTACTTACATACAGACGGTGATATATGCTGACATATAGTGCTCATCAATTTCATGTTTTTTTATAGTGATTAAACAAAAGGGGAAGCTAGGTGGTACAATAAATAGAGTTCTGGACCTGGAGTCAGGAATTCTCTTCTTCCTGAGTTCAAATCCAGCCTCAGACACTTACTAGCTGTGTGACTCTGGATAAGTCACTTGATCCTGTTTGCCTGTTTTCTCATCTGTCTATAAAAAAAATCTGGAAAAGAAAATATCAAACCACTCTAGTCCTTTTGCCCACAAAACCCCAAATGGGTTCACAAAGGCCTGGAGTTATATGAAAAAAAATTACTAAAAGAAACAAACAAGCAAAACAACAACAACAGCAAAGTCTTTACTGAAGTCAAAGCATTTAAATGGCCATTGTAGTAAATTTATTCAATCCTATAACTTGACACAACCTTCTCAGTTGCACATATAGCAATACAAACACTTTTCTAACCATCACCCCAACCCCAACAGAAAATAAAAACTTATGAAAGACATACATTGTTCAGATTTTAATTATCTTAAATAGGGTTTGTTCTTAGGTATTTGCCATAATCTGTTTTCAAGCATGAATTTTGACTTTTTATACCATATGTAGTCTTTGAGTATCAATTAATATGAGTACTATGTTGTTCTTTCCTCCCTAAAAGGCAGAAATAATAAGTAGACACTCCCTGCCCTCCAGAAGCTAACTTTCTAGCAATTTATTAAGCACTTAAAGAACAAAAAACCTTTAAAGTACAAAGGAATGAAACTCTGATAAAGACATTTCATTATCTTTTAAATAAACCAAACATTCATTAAGTGGCTACTCTATGCTAAGAATTGAGCAAACTTCCTGTTCTATATTTTCACCAATAAACTGCTTTTTATGATACTTACTTTGGTTTTCTTCAAATGAACCATGACACTCACTTTCTTTGATTTTAAAACAGAAACCTTAGAATGTAAGTTATTTGAGGACAGAGATGGGGAATTGCACATTTTTCTTAATATACTGACAGACATAGTACTCTACTCAATTATGGATTACCTTATTAAAGACATTTTGAAGATCTTGTTACCTACGAGACACTGGACATAGATTTATTCAATGGTCCATTACCCCTGTGAATAAGGAGAGAATAGTACTGAATGCATAACAACCACTTCATCTCATTACAGTATGTTCTGTAAAGTTTTTTTTTAATGTTTTAATTATTTTTTCTTTAATTACTTGCCTATTGTGCTTTTTGACCAAATACTTATATGCTACTTATTAGAAAGTGTGCTTACCTCGTTCATTCAAGAGGTGATTGTTCTTACTGTGTAACAAATTTCTCATTTAATTGGCTTCTCTTTAATTAATCTAAGCTTTAATAATCTCTTGTTCTTTCAAGCAAATATTTGAAACTCCTAATATTATGCTTTCAAATGATACTTTGTCAGTCACGACATCTCAGCAATTTGTAAAATAAATATGCAATATATGCATACACTCATACAATATACACATACATATCTATGTATGTGTGTTATTGTCTTATATACTTGCAGAGATAAAACAATAGCAAAGTGAAGAAAACCAAAATAAGAATAAAAGATCTATGGGACAATTCCTTCTTTTCAGCCATTTAATGGCTTAATTGAAAAGCAATGCATCTAATTAATTCAATTTACTTGCATACTATAAGAAAATGACTGAAATTACTAACATACTCATACTATAGTCAATTTCTTAAAATGTATAAACATAGTCAAAATTGTATCAAATCAATAAATAGATATAAAGCATATTTATTTAATATTTACCCATAAATGGGAGAGAAAAGAAATAGATGCAGAAGTCATGATCGTCAAGCTAGGTTTACACATTTACTAACATACTTATAAGCTCCAACACTCCAATAGATCTGTAATCTCAATGGTTTAAATCTTCTACTTAGTGTACATACTAGCCCATCCATGCCTGCCCATTCTTTGTGACTCTGTTTCTTTTCTTCTCGTAAGTTCTCCACAGAGTATCCATCCAAAATGTTGAAGACTTTAAATATTCCTAACTTCCTGAGGATATCAGTGGAAAGAGGGATCTCCATCCATTATCTCTTACTTATTCTTACTAGGTATCCAGTCCACCTTTTCAGATTGCACAATTCTTTGATGGAATTCTTCACATCACTTCTTTTGCATAATTTGTAATACATGATAACCTGCTCATTCCTACCATGCACCTTTCCATTTTCCTTGGTGGGATCCTCATGTTCGGTTCTTTAACCCTGTCAAATTTGGGGTCAAATTTGAGGAGTTCTGTGGAGGTTTCTAACCCAAAAATCTCTCCCTTTCTCCCCTAGTGGATACATATGCAAATCATAATGTCTTACTTGCTGCAGTGCATAAAATTACAGCAATATACCTTACATATACTATAGATTTAAGAAATATATATTCCCTTTGAATTCATTGAAACATTCAATTTAAGAGATTAAAGCATTTGGTTAAAGCTTTTCTTCAAGAGCACTCTGTTAAAATGAGAATAATAGCTTACATCTGTATTAGTACTTTATAGTAAAACCAATTCCCCGTGTATTATCTACTTGAGTCTCATAATAATCCTATAAAGTCAATCTTATGAGTAATGTTCTGCCCTGTTTAATAAATGTAGAGAATTAGGCCCAGAGAAATTAAGATCCAAGTTCACACACCTTAGTGTGGACAGAGTTGAGTTATGAATCCATAGAATTTTAGTTTGAAATATTCTTAGGGGCCATGTACCTGTACTTGAATTGTACAGAGATATACTCCATCTGCAAAATTCTCAAATGGTAGGGGCAGCTAGGTGGTGCAATAAGAAGAGCACTGGCCCTGGAGTCAAGAGGACCTGAGTTCAAATCTGGCATCAGACATTTGACACATTAACTAGCTGTGTGACCTTGGGCAAATCACTTAACCCCAATTGCCCTGCCCTCCCCCTGCAAAAAAAAAGAAATTAAAAAAAATTCCCAAATGGTCAATCCAGCCACCACTCAAAATCATCTTTATTGATGGAAGGACATCTACTACTCCAGAAATATTAAATTTTGCACATATCTAATTATTAGGAAGACTTTTCTTGCATGAAGAGCAAACTACCACTATGCACCTTCTGCCTATTTGTTTTTACTTTTGCTCTATGGTGCCAAATATAACAAGCCTAATCATACTTCCTCCAGATATTACATACTGTTAAAATCACCTCTCTTCCAAGCACAACATCTCCTACTCCTTCAATTTTTCCTCATAAGATATGGTTTTCCATTTTCTCACCCTGTGATGGCCTACTTTTGGAAAGATTCCAAATTTTCTGATCTAAATATAAACACAACCCTCCTTCTCCACAAATGAGGGAAGGGGGATATTAAGCCTTATCAGTAGTTTTCACATATGTAAGTATAAAGCTATTTGGGAATGGGAGAGGGAAGCATTTAGTGCTGGTAGGAGAAAGGGGCTAAAATGATTTAAAGCAAAGGGATCTAACTTGATATGAGGACAAAGAGCCCTTGGACAGTCAATTATGATGATGACCTTGGTGGGTGAAAGAGGGATGATGACAAAGAATGGAAGAGTCCAAAGAAGATAAATTTTGCAGATTCTGTGAATTTTTCTGGCAATAGATGTGCATAATACTATGACAGTAAGAGATGTTAAAAAAAACCAGATATTGTCATTATTTAACTTTTCCTACCCCTACTGAGAATCTGGTAGCATCACAAATATTTACTAGCTAGAAAATATGTATCCATGAAAAAGCTAATTATAAGGGAGAATGTTTTTAGCTTGAAATCTTCATAGAAGTCAATCTTTTTTAATTAAGAAAAAGTGAAAAAATCATATTACTGTAAGCTAGTTTGTGTACTGTGAAATAAATACTTTTTCCCTCTATGTAAATGTAAATTAATTTTTCTAAGACATATTCAGGACATTTAAAATGGATGCTTCCTGAACACAGATTCTGAGAGACACAAAGGAAATATCCTTGTAGGAGTTTCACTTCTACAAACAAAAGAAAGGGAAATTATGCCAAATACATATATCTTTCTAGTTGGAGTAATATTTATTACAGCTGCTTTCACCAAGGAGCTCAAAACACTTCATACACATCCAATTACTACTCAGCATTTCTCCAAGGTTGGTGGCAAGTATCATTATCTCCATTTTACAATTAAGAAAACTGTGTTCCAAGCAGATTGAGAATAGACCCAACTCCATTCTCATTATTCAATGTAAGGTTTAGTTTTATTTTTTTGGCCAGCATAAAAATAAAACCTAACTATAAAGAAAATTTAATGAATTTTTTAGCAATTGTACCAGAGTGTGAGTTGTATAGACATAGTATACATATATGTGTATAATATATAACACATGTGTTCATATATGCACATACCAGACACATGTACACATGACACATGTCTATTACATACATGTGCTTTTTCATTTATTCATGTCCAGCTTTATGGAGTAAGATATTTCAGAAAAACATACAGCCATGGACATTTGTCCATGGAGTCTTCTTGGCAAAGATACTTTAATGGTTTGCCGTTTCCTTCTCCAGCGTTTCCCTGATTTATACATAAAGAATTGAGTCAAATAGTGGCTAAATTACTTATCCAGGATCACACAGCTAGTAACTGTCTGAGGTTATTTTTGAACTCAGATCTTCCTGACTCCGGGCCTGGTGATTTATCCCCTTTACTCTCTATCTGCCACACACACACACACACACACACACACACACACACACACGCATGCATGCACGCAGACACACACGCACAAATTCAAATGAGTGTTGCCTTTCAATGTCATAGATTCACAGATATACAGCTAGGGGAGATTTTACCACCAAATCCAATGTAGAGAGGCAAAGAGATATCAAGTGATTCCTTCAGTGTCACCAGATTAGTAAGAATTTGAGATGGGATTTGAACTCATACTTTCCTGTCAGTTAGTCACTCTACAAGCATTTATTAAGTTCCCACTATGTGCCAGGCAGTGTGCTAAGTTTAGTATGCTTCCACACACTGATTCTCCAGCAGCTACCTTGGGAAGTTGGGTGTTTTTCTGATGATCCGCTATCATTCAAAATATTTTTGAGACTATACCTAGGTAATTTCTCCCAAAATAGCATTCCAGCATTCTTGTGGTTCCTCTGTTCTCTCTCAAATAGAGCAACATAGAAATTTATAACTTTCATGAAGACCAAAAGGTATGTGTGTTCTCTTATCCCTAAAAGTTCATAGCATCAATTTTTAGAGATGAAAAGAAGGCTTTTGAGAAGTCATTGAATTTTACAGATAAAGAAATCGTGGCCAAGAGTGATAAGTAGTTTGGTCCAGACCACTAAGTAATGGGTGAGTTGAAACTAAAGATAGATATTCAGATTGTGAGAAAGTAATTTAAATGTTTGTCTCATTTTGTTTTTTTAGTCTCATGACTTCACAGAAATTTCTACTATGAACCTAATAGAAACTTGGCGTATAAAAGGCTGTATGCTTTTCTGAATTATTCTTGATACTGAGAAATCAGATTTTTTTTAAATTACTTCTTACACACACTGAATTTATATTTGCATTTCATCAGTTTCTTAACATGTGAGTTAAGAATAACGATTTTCTTCTAGAAGTGTGCGATCTCACAATTAAAAGATACTTAAAGACATGTAGTCCAATCTACTCCTGAGCAAAAGTCACTTTATAATGTCCATAATAAGCCTGTTTGAAAATCTCCAGTGATGTGAAATGAGGCAGTATTTTCTATTTTTAGATATCTTTAAGTTTTGAAAAATTATTGGTTTTTTCCCCCTTTCTATTGAGTGGTAATCTACAACTTTGAAATTTGGCCTACTTTTGTGCTCTTGTGACAACTAAAAGTCCAATTTATCTTGTTACCTTCCAGTGGTTTCTCTCCTGAAATGATTCATCAAGGAAAGAAAAAAAATAGGACTACTGCTTTTTGTTTGTTTGTTGAGAACACTCTGCCTCAGAGCATGCAATCTAAGATCAAGTGGGTTTTGTTTGTTTGTTTGTTTTGGTTTCTTTTAGTTGTCATGCCACACTATGGATTTCTATTGAGCTGTTCTTTTGCAAAGATATCTAGGTCTTTTTAACCCGAAAATATCTACTCATTTCTGTCACATCCTGTACTTACGAAGTTGTGTTTTTGGGGAAAAAAGTGTTGGACTTTGCCTTTATCCGTATGAAATTTAATCTGATTAGATCTGTTACATCCTTGGAATATTTTTGGATTGTGACTCTGTTGCGCAATGTGTTAACCATCCCTTCTAAGTTTTTGAGAAGCACAAATTTGTTAATCATGGATAATAAATGCTGAATAGAACAGGATCAAAGACAAATCCCTACAGCACTAGGCAAAAGATTTACCTCCAGAAAGATATCAATCCATCATTCACCACTCTTTTTGTCAAGTTGTGTAACCACTTCCAAATCTACAATGAGTTAACTCTCTCTGTCTCTGTCTCTCTGTCTCTGTATCTCTCTGGCTGTCTCTGTCTCTATCTATCTATCTGTCTCTCATTTATCTCTCTTGTTGAAATATCCAAATGGATAGGAGAGATTTTTGTCAAACTTCCTTAAGAAATTCATATATGTCTGTCAATATAATCTGTCATTCTAACAACCCTGAAACACTGAGTTCCAAAAAAAAATAAGTTAGTCAGACATGACTTGTTTTTGATAAGTCCTTGCTGGCTCACTTAGGGAGATCACTTTCTAAATGCTTGCAAATCATCTCATTAAATGCATTCTAAAAATCTGACAGGAAACCAAATCAAATTTACTAGCCTATGATAAAAAGAATCCACATTCTTCTACCTTTGGAAAATTGGCGCATTTCAGTCTATCTCTCCTGGTTTAAAGATCATTCTCTTTAGTTGAGGATGTAGAAGTAAAATGAGTTAATCCATTCTGCCTATTCTCTTTCATCATCATCATCATCATCATCATCATCGTTATCCCAACCACTCAAAGAAAAAATATTTTCCCATTTTTGATCTTCTTTCATACCCCTAAACATTCTCAACACAGCAATTTTTTTAGGTGTAGCACTGAACATCTATTTAAAACCATAGTTCACTATGGACTTTAGCATTTCCTAGAGGAACATGAAGGACCCTTGGTCCACTTCCTCTTCTTGTCATGCCTAGAGGGGTAAAGAAGGAAGGAATTGAAGACAAATTCTGGGTCTCTCCCATTTATGAAGCTTTTTAAAGTGAGTGGTCCCATAAAGGTAAGATCCTGCAGAAATGAGATAAGGTATCTCAGCACAGAAATGATGAGGATATGGCAGTCAAAGTGGCTCATACCTTGTGATTTGTCATTCTTGTTGCTATTGCTGTTGGTGCTGCCCTTGTTTCCAGGAACACAGAGGAACACAGAGAAAAGAGTTAAGCTAAGATTGAATAAGATAAGATGGGGAAAGCATTGTTTTAGTTCAGTCATCATGTTTCTCCTAATAACACTGGCATGCCTTTGAACAAAAGTTAGAGTGTGAGGCAAATGGTGGGATGATATCAAAACCCAGGTCTATCCTAATTTATGACTAGCATTCAAAAGTATCACACTAGAATTATGACAAGCTTTGGGTTAATGGGGCTTTGTTTTAGGTGCCAACATTAACAGGAAGGTGTCCTTACTACGCAAGAGGACATGTTTCCATACTTTCTTGCCAATATCTTCATGCTAATCACAGTATCTCTCATGCTATTATCTCCATGCCTCTTCCAGAGGTACTTTGGGGGTATGGAATGCAGTCAAGACCAAGAATTCTCCAACAGATGGACCTCTGTCTCCAAATAAGACTACAGCTAAGGTGACACTTTTTGGGGTGCTGTGCTGGATTAGCTAACAAATTCGATCACGTACTAATATTTTTAAAAAGATTTCATCAGTCTAGACAAGTGAATTTGATAAAGACAACTATGCATATGTGTGCAGTATATATCATATGGTGATAATATAGTTATATATGTAATTGTATGACCATATGTAACTATAACTATAGCTATGTATTTACTTGGAAAATCATACTTAGCTGCAAAATTTAACTTAGAACAGAGAAAGAAGGACTATATAACATTTAATATGATTAAGATTGTTCAGTATTTCTCCTTCTATACTTGTCATTCAACAAGACAGAGGTAATAAGCATTTATCAAGTAATTTTGCCAGGCGCTGTGCTAAGTGCTGCTGATACAAGGACAAGCATAAAACAAAACAAAACAAAACTCAACAATTCACAGTCCTACTTCCAAGGAGTGTTTCATTCTAATCAGGGTTCTAGGGGTGCAAGTTATTTTGCAACCACATAGGATATATACTTAGTATAGTTCTGTTCACAACTTGGTACACAACTTCAAGGGAATGAGAGGGGATCAAAATGTTATTTGAACTCAGTATAACTTCATTCAGTATTACAGAAGTAAGTGTAACAAAATACAGTTCTCAAGGATATGTAAGTACCCTCTCAATTTCTCTACTATATATATATATATATATATATATGTATATATATATATATATGTACACATATACACACTATATATACACAAACTCATACACATACATCCATATATCCACACATATGGCATATATGTATGTTATATATACACACATGAATACACACACACACACATATACCGTTAGAGGCAGCATGGCTGAATGGCAAGAATGCTGGATCTGAAGCCAGAGGATCTATGTCTGAATTCTGGTTCTGCTATGCATTACATGTTTGATCTTGGTCAAGTAATTTAATCTTTCTAGGCTTCAGTTTCCCCACTTGTAAAGGAAGAGTTGGACTCAATGAAGTCCAACGCCCTTTCTAGCTCTAAATCAATATTCCATTTCTTTAGATTTCCTTTCAGTTGCCTTAGGATGAAATGCTGGTTCCCTCCTGTCTCTGATTTTCTGATTGGCACACCTAAGAGACTTGGACTCATTAACTATTTCAATTCAAATCAATTCAGTAAGTACCTATTAAGCATCTCCAATGTGCGAAGTCCAGGTCCACATAGCCCCAGGCAATTCTTTCAGACTATTGGTTGCCGAAAATGTGCCGGATCCACATTAGGAAAGAAAATTCTGTACTAGGGACTCTTTATTTCAATGAAAGCATACAAGGTACCATGTTAGGACATGAAGACAATGAATCTGCCCTTGTCCTCAAGGAGCTTTCATGAGGATACCATATGTATGCAGATAAATAAATACAAAATACATGATTCAAGAGTCAGCATAGCATAATGGGTAGAAAGCTAGCCTTGGATTCAAGAAAAAAAACCAAACAAAACAAAACAAAATTAAATTTATAAAAAACAAATCTGTGAGCCTGGGCAAGTCAGGTTTCAAATTCTACAACTAGTGCCTATTAACCATGTGACAATGGACAAATAACTTCATCTTTGTGTCCCCAGTGATTTTCTAGAGGTAAAAGTTAGAGACAGGCTACAGCTCTACAGGGTGAAGAGAGTTTCTTTAGGATTTATCTTAAAGCAAATGGAATCACAAGTCTTTACTGGCCTTTCTTCCTCCTTAGGAAAAAAATAATTTCAAGAAAGAAAATGTACTAACAACTGGGGGAATCAGGCCTCTCTCTTGCTTTGCAAGTCTTATTTAATTTTATTGTTTTAGGGCTTTGCACTGATGACAGATCTGAATATTTGTCAACTGCTACTGCCCTCAAAAGAGCCTTATTCTTCATTGCTCCCATTTTAGTATCATCCCATTAAAAACAGGGCCACATATCAAAATCTAATATATCAATAAACTTTCCACATAAATTTGGGTAATAAATGGATATTTATCTCAAGAGAACTTTAATGAACGGGTTCCAGTGAACAATTACTGATGCTACTTTCAACATGACTGGTGGCTATAAGGGGAGGAACACACTGCTCTTAATGTAGCTTCATGATTCACTTGGCTGGAGCTGTTGATTGGTAAAACTTCTAAGACTAATTGCCATTTACCTTAATTTCAAATATGTATTAGATTTTGATCAGGCTAATGGCATCTTAGGGGCAGCGAGGTGGTATCAGTGGGTAGAGTACCAGGCCTGGAGTCAGGAAGATAAGTGTTCAAATTGGGCCTAAGGTACTTACTAGCTGTGTGACCTGGGCAAGTCACTTAACCACCATTTGCCTCAATTCCTCATCCATAAAATAGGGTCAAACTGAAGAGGAAAATGGCAAACCATTCTAGTATCTTTGCCAAGAGAACCTCACGGACAAACACATAGAGTCAGATAGGACTAAATGACTGAACAACAAAAACAACAGCAACTTGACAATATATATTTCAGTTAGAAGTTCAGCAATGAGGATACATAGATGTGTGGACTTTGGGCAATCATCATAAAATAACACAACTGATATTAATAACTTACCTTCTTTTGGCGTTTGCTGCTATTTCTGTGTGTTCTGTGTTGTGCACAAAGATGTGTGAGAAGCCCAGGAGCACCATTCAATGAGTGTCAAGAAATGAATGGAACAAACAAAACTGGGCCTGCAGCTCCCTGTACAGGTAACCTCTTGGCAGGCACTGGAGCTGAGGGGAATACACACAGGACTGTAAAGGATCTGAACCGAGTTGACTACAGAAAGCATATATGGCATCTGGTGCCAAGATGTGATTAGCCAGCCAAAGGAATAAAACCTCAAATAGTCAGTAGGGTATTTTGAAGACAAAGAGAAGAAAACAAGGCTTTGAACAGGTTTATTTTGGCCAGGGATGTATCACTAATTATGTGGAACAGAATGAAAGAAAAGTACAGAGTAGCCAGTTCATGAACACAAGAAAGTAGGGATAATAGTCACAAGTGGGCCAAGGTCTTTATCACAGCAGTTGCGGGATGAATAATAGCCCCCTCTGGGTAATATGGTGCTAGAGTCGAAATGTTTGACATTTTATTAAATCTACTCCCCTCTATTGTTTAATATCCATATGCTGGTGAGTCTAACAGAAAGCATCACAAAGAGCCATAGTGATATGCCCTGTGTGATTAACACTATTATGCAGAAATCCAGATTTATAAAAATTATGAGATGATAATTCGCTTTACCAAAAGATTACAGCACTTGGGCTTTTCCAAGAGGGAGCATGGAATATGCCCAGATTTCCACTTCTCTTTGGTTATGTAGATCATGTGCTCATATTTTCAGCCTGCTTCCATTCCACCAAGAGATCCACAGGATCTCTTATTGAATCATGATGAAAAATCCCTGATTCTTGTAGCTGTTGAACTGGAAGAGCTGACAACTCAATGAACCTTTTAATAGAGGATATAGCTTCTGGCTGGAGTCTTCAGAAAACAAGGTAATAGTGATAGCTGCCTTTTATATAGTATTTTAAGTTTTACAGTGTTCTTTAAGTATATTACCTAATTTTACCCTTAAAACAAAGATGGGAGGTAGGTGCGATTATTCTCCATTTTACGGATAAAGAAAATGAGACTGATGGAGGTTAAATGATTTGCCTAGGTTCAGACAGCTAGTCTGAGGTGAAATTTGAATTTAGGCCCAGTGCTCTATCCATTGGGTCACTTCTGTGAATGGAAGGAAGAGATAAGGTTCTTTCCTATCATGATGCAACGACAACACCATTTAGATGGCAGCTGTTACTAGAGTACTTAATGAGAAAATTGTGTACCAAGTCCCTCAGTACCTTTGCCTCTCCTTATCTTTTCTCTCCTGCCGCCCCAATCAGGTGAACACATATCCTGAGATGAAATTACCTAAGTAAACTTGTGAGTTTCAAAATGTTTAGAGAGGTCTTTGCCTGTGGTGGTAATACTATCCACTATCATAGTAGAGGTAGTGGAGTCCACCAGAGCAACAGTGAGTGATATCAAGGGAAATATCCACATTAGAAAACTTAGTTACCCCAGGAGAGAATCAATCAGGAAGATCAAGGTTGGATATTCATTCATTCATTCATTCATTCATTCATAGTGCTGAGTCCTGAAGTGAAATGGCAAATGACAAATAATCATTATTAGACAATTGTTATATATTCTGATCCAGTTTAAAATATTAATCTCTCAACCAATTTTAAACAGTTTTTAAGTTTTGTTTGTTATGTCATGTCGTGCCATGTTGGGTCATTTCATGTCATGTATGTTATGGGATGCTATTCTTCATTCTGCAAATAAATACACATAATAAGTGTTAATACATGTAGTTCTGTCCCATACTTGCTTCATATTATACATTTAGTAACTTTTCCTACTTCCAATTTTGAGAAGGCCCTAGTCTCGAGCCAAAATAACATTGTCAACATGAGGATGGGGTTGAGGCATGTGAATTAGCCAAGAAATGTGAGATTAGAGAGCTTACCTTCCATCACTAAAAACAGTACCAACATTAATGTATGAGTACTGCACTGGAGTACAGTAGGTCAAAAACTCTCATGAGTTCCAATAAGATGATGAATCTATGGTAGACCTACTAAAAGTGTGGTTTTTGACAAATCAACTAAAATCTTTGGACCATCTCTATAAAGTGATGAGGTTGGAAAAAATGGCTTCAGAGATTGCTTTCTACTCTAGATTTCTGAAAATGTTAATTTTATAAAAATGGTTGATCAAAGATATGTTTAACATTATGTATAAAGGAAGATGTACTTTAGAAAAATATAATTTTTCCCATCCATCAAGCAAAAGGAAACATGTATACATTGGCATAAACAAATTACAGATCATAAAATATTTTCTCAGGAAGATAACTTAGGGATCATGCACTTAATTATTCTAATTTTATAATTAAAAAAATGAAGATTAGGAGATTTGGAATGTCTTGGACAAAGTCATATGATATTAAGGCTACAAATCTCATGTTTTGAATGGTATTTTGAAATAGTATTTTTGACTTCCAATTATAAGTGAATTTATTTCAATTTTGAATTTAATAGAAAAGAGATAAACACATGATCTACAATATTAGTGTGAAATTTAAAAGGAAACAAATCCTCTAATTTGTAAATAAAGATCCCTGTAGGCCATATATTTACATGTTTTATTGTATTTTAAAATTTATTTTGTTAAATATTTCCCAGTTACATTTTGATTTAAATCAGGAGCCTCTTGGAAGTTTTGTGGGCATCATAATGGCCCACGGACTGCATATATGACACCTCTGATCTAGAAGGTAATGTGTATGTGATTGTGAAGATTTGCCCAAATTAAAATAAAAGAAAACAAAAGAACTGAAATTTATGTTAGATTTTAAAATATACAAGGCTTTTTACATATACTTATCTCATATGATCCTCATATACAGTCCCCTGAGTGTTATGTATAATTATTATCCTCTTTGGCAGACAGGTAAAAGATAGGTTTAGTGAGTTTAAGTTACTCACCCATAGAGCTAGAATTTGAACTTAAGTCTTTCTGACTCCAGGTCCAACATTATGTTTATTATACCACATAGCTTCTCTACACCTGAATACTCAAGTTGATCTGTGATGCTATTCCCTCCAATGATGCATATCAGTATCATCTATGCCTGCCGATCCTGTATTCTTCTTGCCCATGTTCATAAAGGTCATAGAGTTTGATCCAGAAAGAATAATGACCATCCAATTAATCTTAATTCCAGTGGTTTACTCCTGGGCATCCACACAATGTGCTAGAGATTTTCTTGCTGCCTCTGAACCCTGAGGACCCCAAAAGTACACACAGACTACTAGATATCCATTGTTCTTGCTACATGACTTGTACATCTTCTTTTTGGATCACATGTCTCTCTATTAACTTTCTTCTATCCGTTGAAGTCATTTAATATGTGATGCAAGATGCTGTCACTAATGGTGTTTTCCTCCATTGCTCTCTAATACTCCTTTTAAATTCTTCAGAGTGTGTTCCATATGTCACAGACATAAAAAACACAAGTATAATATTGGTATTAAAATATAGGTCTTCATTTCTAGGAAAAGTTTTATGTCATTAAAATAGCTCTGTGATTTTCTGAAAACAATTCTGCTGACTCTTCACTTCTTTGTTATGGACTGAACTCAGTGTCCATCCATACTTTCTGTCTTAGATGTATATACTCGTGAACAAGCTATGTATTTGTCCATATGACTTCATTTGGGTAATAGACATATTTGAACCTCTTGGTTCTTCCTATAAGGGAGGGGAAAAGAAGGACAAACTCTTTTCACTGAAAATCTTCCAGGAGAATCTGTGGTAATCTGGGACTTTGTATAAGCAGGATTATAGGGGTAGGAGAACTGAGTGGTGTCCTGGGATTTGTAGTTCAGTGGAACAACTATTCAGGACTATAGAGATCTTTGAGCCTGTAAGCAGATGAATCATGCCTGGGAGTTTGTAAATGCATACATACACAGTCTTTGAGCGTCATAACAAGAGGAAGAATTAAGGGTTATAAGACCTGAGAAGTAGTAGCAGCATGGGTGAGATAGTATCCTTAGACCTGCCCAGGGCTTAATAAACTGAGCTAGGGTGGGGGGAAAGGCAAAAATACCCAAATAGTAACAACAACCAAAAGGAGAAATTGTAAGGAGGGAAGAGCAGTGGCAGAGAAAGGAAAATATTGAAGTAAGCCCATGGGCCCTAAAATCATCATGGAAAAGAAGACTCAGGCTTAAGCTATTAATAATACTTGCTTCTTCAAGGATTGAAGGAAGTTCCCCCCTAAAAGGTCCATTCTTTCCCCGATGTCTCTTCACTATGTCTATTTAGTAATAGAAACTGTTATATACCTTGCTTACTTACTTAAACTAAATATTTCATGTATGTTGAATTTAGTTTCAAAAATAAAAAGGTCAGGGGTTAGGTAGTAATGCATAAAACTTTAAATTAGAACTGAGAACTGAGCTCTCAAGACCATTGCTCACACAAGACATTCCATCTCCTAATTCCAGGCATTTTTTTTGGGATATCTACCATGCCCAGAATTCTCATTGCTTTTTCCACTTGGCTTTTTTCAAGACTCAGCAAAACTTTACCTGTCCCAAAACCCTTAAATGCTGGCCCCTTCTCTCTATCTATCACGCATATATCATCTTTGTAGGTAAATATTTGCATGTTGTTTCACCCATTAGAATGTGTGCTCCTTGCAGGCAGAGACTATTAGCTTTTGCTTGTATCCAGAGAACTTGAACGTAGAAAGCACTTCATAAATGCTTGCTGTATGGACTTGAATGTTAAGAAATTTCCTCACAGAAGGTGTTGAGCAGAGTGATTATACTAATAAGTTTGCACATAATATATACTCAACAAAATAGCAGAGAAAGGGTCTATAATAACCTGAAGGCCATTATATTGCCTTTAGGCTAAAAGTGAAATATTTGTTGTAATAAGGTCTCACTAATTAAATCTCCATCCTCTGATGTGAAAAAGGAAAGGAGGCAGGGTAGAAACAGAGAGACCTAGGTGAGAAAGGTGAAACCTGGATGAGATTCATCCCCACGTATTTCTAAAAATTAAGAGACAGAAGAAAGGAGTGACTGTCTTTTATGCCACCAGTAGACTAGCATACTGCTATCTCCAAACAGGATCACCTAAAGATCACCATCATCCATAAGGAATTTCTCTTAAACTAGGACTTTGCCCTTGAACTTCTCAGACAGCAACAAATGCATAAGGTGAGAGAACTTCTCCTTTTATTATGTGTGACCTAATATTTATGATCACTGTTACTAAATCTCATGAGGAATCTTGAATCTTTTTGCGGGGAGGGGTGTGTGTATTTGAGGAATTGCATGTTTTTGGGAGATATATTATGAGCCTTTAAGGGAAAAAGTCTTTAAAATAGTTTTGCTTTGCTACATCAAGTAATTTTTAAATCAACAAAGAGAACCACAGTTGGCTCACATTTTCTAAATAATTAAGTAGATTGTGTGATAGTAAAAAATATGGTATATTAGGATATTGCTCTTCAACTATAAATGGTTAACCCGTTCCCTATCAATATAATTTTAACCGATGCCCTCAATGTACGTTTCTATGATTCTCATATAAATTGTATATAGTTAGAAATATAGGCGTACATGTCAGCAGTTTTATACACTGAGCCTGAATTTACTTCTTCACAATTTCTACCTATTGCTTTCAGTTGGCCATCTGAGGCCAACTAGAACTGGTACATTTTTCTTTATATTAGAGTCTTTCAATTTCTTGAAAACAATTAGCATATCCCATGTCCTTTTTATCTATGTTTAACATCCTCAATCCTTTCACACTCTTCATTGCATCCTGTTAAAACAACATATTTTTTTTTCTTGTCAGGTCTGTACTATGAGACATCAAGTGGATTAGGAAGGACTTTGATTAATTCATTTTACACTCAATGCATTTGTTTGCTTCTTGCCAAAGAGCAACTGAAACTTGCTAATGGTTAGTTGGTAGATATGCCACATCAGACAACACGGCTAAAAGTACTTTGCAATCTAATTCCACACACTCTATACAATAGGTGCTTTATTACTCTCTCAAGGAGTGCTACACAAGACATTAATTTTCTGCAAAAGGCTAACCAATAAGGAAAATAAAACTGACAAAGCAAGGCAATGAAGCATTACACAATCACAAGAGTTTAGAATCTTCTTTCTTTTATTGTAATTTGCAAGTTACTTCAGAATTCTCCAAAACCAACTTCCTCTGGGGTTTTGAATCATTATTGCAGTGTCATTTTTTTAAAGAATTTTACTCATTATGTTCTTTAATGCATTCCAGAAGCCCTAATCTAATACAAATGCTATGTACCTTAACAGGTTTTTGTTATGGATTCACTTGGGGAGGGGTGTGGTGGGGGATAAAACACAGCATAGCCAACCTTTATAGAGTTAGTCAATGAGCTTGTTAGATAATATACCATGTAGGTAGCACAGTATATACCACACATGGCTGAATTTTTAAAATTTATAGACTACTGTATGAAAGGGACATATTAAAAACCCATTCCTTCTTATGACCCATTTGTCCATTTACCTACCTAAACGGGGAAAAAATCAGAAGAGATACTTGCCACCATATTCTTCTATTGTGAGGGAGAGTGGCATAAACAATTGGCCCTCTCTAGTTTAAGGGCTCCTGCAGCACATTTTATAGATTCCTTCTTGGTTGTATTATTGGTTCAGCAATTCTTTACAAAGTTCAATGAGGTTCATTAGCTTATCTGAAGAAAATGGGACTGGTACTTTTGAGACAGCTTCTCTCGGTGACTTTTCTAATTAAATCCCTTCCATCAGATGAAGAGCTGCCCTTTTTACTTGACAAACATTTGTTCTAATTTGGCCTTGCTTGATTTTTCAGCATTTTCACTTCTCTCTCCCCCCCTACATGCCCACCAGCATCTGTTAGTCACAGGATTGCACTGGCTGACATTTACTTTGAATGTGCTTGCTTATTAAAATATTTCAATGTTAGACAAGCTTATCAGTTCAAAAATACAATATAGCTCCTGAGTATTGGCTGAATATTTCTTAAAGGATGGTTCTGCTGCATTAATGTGCTTTTCTTAGTGTTAGTAATGTATGTACCAAGAGACTCTGATAGGTGCCAAGCATAGTCCAAAGAAAGACATGTCAGAGAACACACACACACACACACACACACACACACACACAAAACAGAACTTCCCTCTAACTTTATGCTTATGAGAAATGAGAAACAAATGGAACAATTGTGGTTTTAGAAGCCTTCACAATCTCTTTCAAGAAAGTATCAAACTCTATAGAAAGACTGGGCTGACAATTCTAGGGTCAGTAATGATGCTATGTCGACCATCAGAATTTAACTCCTCAAAAACAAATAGAACTTTACAAAAGTCTTTCATCCAAAGAAGTTTTATTTTGAAGACCAAAAAAAAAAAACCACTAAAAGCTTTCAAATGTCTAGCTGATTGGTGAATAATTCTTCAAGAACACTCTTCTCCTTAGACAAAACGATGATGTGTAAGGTTAAGTGTTCACCTGGGAGACACTGAACAGTCTGGACTTTGAGTGTTTGTGCTGGACTCCAGGAAGGTATGCTCTGTCAGTGACAAGCATTACTCTATGGTGTTTATTCTTCTATTTTCTTTAACACTATCCACTCCTATTAGCTTGCCAGGCATGTAGTCTGTAAGTAATAGGTTGCAATAGCAGCTGAAATTGACAAGTGCTTAGCCCAGAGCATGGATTGAATGTAATTCATAGGGTTCCTGAGTTAATTTCCAATACCTATTTCATCAAGGCGGACTGATAGATGGCTGCCAGCTTCTTTTGGCTTTATCTCTAAATCCTGGTGTCTTTCACTGCTATCATCCTATTTTGAAACCCCACCTATGTTTTTTTTTTTTCACTATATAAAATCTCTTGCATTTGCTCCTCCCTATTTTCATAACTCCAAGTAGAGCTTACTCTCTTGGCACATTGCTCATTTAGATTTGAGGCCCTTGCAGCTAAATTCAAGACCTTCAAATGTTATTGAAGTGCATTTTTCCATGTGGCCCTGTTTAAAGTGATGTTCCTTTAGGGACTGCCGGGTGAAATATGAAGTTATCTGGGAGAGTAAATCTGAGACATTGGACAGATGGTGAAGCGTCAGTGCATCCACAGAAATGCATTTCATTTTTATACAGGGGACACTCTCAATCAATTGTGCCTTGAGAAAAGTTGCTTGTATTGCATCACTGACAGGTTCTTCTATTCTGTTTTTTAACAGATCAATAGCAAAATCAATGATTCCATAATAGATTTTAAATAAATTAATTAATACAACAAAGTCAAAGAAAAGATAAAATGCAAATGGGAAAATTTTAACAAGGCTTTAGAAATTATTGGAAACAGAACAAAGGTTGCCATGGTGAGGTCAAAAGGAATATCAATGTTAGTAAAATACAAAACTCATTTAATATGGACTGTGAAGCTTCATTTCTCACCTCATACGTGTTTTGATAACAAAACCTCTCCACTAAGTATCTTATTTAAACTTTGGAAAGTTATTTTTTTCCTTTTTTTTCAATAAAAGCTTGAGAGTCTACGGTATCTTTTAATGAGCTTTCAAATCCAATAACATAATCTTTTCCTTGTATTTATTCTTCTCCCCTGAAACAAAGCACAGATTCCTGGATTCATCTGACATAGTGCAATGAGGTAGCATTTAGAATATTTGACATTTCTTTTATGACTGATGAAATGCATTGGTAGCAAATCTCATGTGAAACTGACATCAGAAATCTTTACCTATTTGAACCAGAGTCAATTTTGATTAGTGACCAGATGGTGTTTATGCTTTTAAGAAAGAAGCTTAATTCATTTATGGTCTCTATCACTGAATGGATCTTCACTTTCCAGTTTGGGGCTAGCAGTTAATCAATCTGGAGTCACTCACATCCTTTTTACAGTAGAAAATTCAATGAGAGTTAGATTACTCCATTCAAAATAGAGGAACTAAATTGTTTTGATAACTGAAGTATGCATGTTTTCCAATCTTCTTATGAATTGTTATATATGCATATGATTAAAGTCCATATACTATTCATTATCTCTATAAAACAAATGTATTCTCATATCATATGCTTTCTATTAAGAATATTCATAATTGTCCACAGTATTTTTTAACCCATCTCTTCAAATTCATGTCTACAGGTACCCATTAATGATTTGTAAGCTTCTATATCTGACTTCTTTGATAGATCTGTATGCAAGTGACATTTTGATATTTTTTGCATGTGCTTATATGTGTATAAGTTTTCTCCTTAGTATCTATAGTACTTAGAGTTCCTAGGGCAAAACAGGTGATCAAAAAATGTTTAATGAATTGAATTGTTCTATTCAAGTTTATTTGAATAGAAGTAGAGATCCTGCTGGCATGCTTAGATTAATTTGAAATTTACTCTGTTTAGGTGCTGGGAACACAAAGAAAAAAAACACAGTATCTGTCCTCAGAGAACTTATAGAATATTAGTGGAGATAACCACATGTACATGATTAAATATGGTGTGTAGATGCACTGTGGCAGAATGACTAGGGCAGTTATCAAAGTCAGGAAGGCCTTGGTTCAATCCCACCTCTCACTCATTCTGACTATCTTAACCTAGGCAAGTGACACAAGTGACTTGGCTTCTCAGTGATCTAAGCCAGTGGTGTCAAACTCAAAGAGAAGTTGGGTCCACTAGAATAAACTTTACATAAGGATCCCAGAAGAGCTGCATATCAGTTTAGAAAATGGCATATTGTTATCTGTGATTTATTTTATTTTCATTTTGTTAAGTATTTCCCAATTACATGTTAAGCTGATTTGGCCTGTATTTTGGATTGTCATATGTTTGACATGGCTGCTCTAAGTAACTTTCCAAAATAATAAAGTGAAAAGAAGCTGGCAACTTGCATTAGTAGAGAGAGATTTCTCACCTGGGAGTTCCCTATATCAATGAAATCACAGTTCCGGTCCATATGCCTATCTCTAAGATAGACTATGATTCATTCAAAGAAGAGGAGATCTGCATAAGGAACTATAAGAAAATCTGAGAATGGAGAGATCATTTTCAACTAGAGAGGAGATTTTGTATGGAAGGTAGCATCTAAGCGAGGCCGTATAATATGAAGATTTCAACAGGCACACATGAAAGGAAAGTTTGTTCCAAGGAAAGCAGTGATGTGTGCATGAAATAAAATCAGAAAATTATTTAACAAAATAGGGAAACAGGTTGAGGTCAGCATATTTTAAAATGTAGAGCAGGTACAGAGAAATAGCATAAAATAAGGCTGGGGAGACAAGTTGGAGACCAATTATAGAGGAGTTAAATGTTCAAGGGGCTGGTACTCTCATCTATAGACAACAGGGAAATATGCATTTGAAAAGGGGAATAACTATCAGACTTGTGAATTTGGCATCTGTGTGAGGAATGGATTATAAAAGGGAGAGAGTGAAGGCAGGTGAGCTGTGAGAAGGATGTTGAAATAATTCAAATCAAAAAGTAATGAGGACCTGCACTGGAATGGTGGCAATGTATGGGAGAGATTGATGCATGAAATATTATGAGACTTCCATTCACTGGTTCGTCAGTACTCCATGTCCACAAACTGTATATATATCCAAGCCTTCGTCCTGGATTCTCTTTTATCTTTCAGTATTCTCTCATTGGGTGACTTTATCAATTCTTTATAGATGACTTCAACATCCATGGATCCAACCCCAGTCTTTCTCCTGAGTTCAATTCTGTCTATGTTTTATTTCAAACTGGGTAATCCTTAAGCAACTCGGATTCAACCCATCAAGAATCAAATGCATTATCTTTTCCGTCAAATACTCTCCTCTTCCACCTTGCCTATTTCTTTTAAGGATATTACTTTCTAGTCTTCCTGGTTCACAACTTCACTGTTATACTTGACTTTACTCTTCCTATCCCACATATTCAAACAATTGTCAAATTCTGTCATTTCTCCCTTCACAACATTGCTTGCATTAATCCTCTTTTCATTATTCACATAACCCGAACCTGTATTCAGACCTTCATCTATTCTCACCTAGTTGATTGCATTTACCTATGAACAGCTCTCTGTGTCTCATCTCTTCCTCCTCAAATTCATTTTCCACAGAGCTATCAAAGTAATTTTACTTAAGTGAAGTTTTCACCATGCCGCTTCCTTGCTCAATCAATTCCAGTTGCTCCCTTTTGCCACCAGAAGAACGTGTAAACTTATTTGTTTGATTTTTGAAATCCTTCACATCCTTGCTCTAGCCTACCTTTCTACCTCATTATATATCACTCCCCGCCCAATGGTCTTTCTTGCTGTTCCTTACAGACAATGCTCTGTCTCATAACTGCATGCCTTTGCACAAGCTGTCCCTAACTCCTGGAAGGCATTCATTCATTTCTTCTACCTTGTGGGATCCTTTACATCCTTCAGAATTCAGCACAAATTTCATAATCTATAAGAAGAATTCCCTGATTCCTTCCAGCTTCTAGTGGCCTCCCTCCCCAAATGATCTTGCTCATACATGTAGGGTGGAAAGAGTCCTCAGAGGCCATCTACTCTATGCCTTTATCTTGGAGATAAAGAAATGGAGGCCAGGAGAGGTTACATGACTTGTCAAACATCATAAGGGAATATGTAGTTGTATTTATTTACATATGCACTTGTTTTCTCCCTGCAAAAAAAAAAATCAAGTTTCTTGAGGTCGAGCACAGTCTCATTTTGTTTTTGGATGTCCAATGCCCAGCACAGTGCCAGGGACAAATAGGTATTTAATAAAAATTGGTCAATTGATTAAAAGAAATAGAATAAAACAACTAATATTGTAGGGGTACGAGAGAGAGAGAGAGAGAGAGAGAGAGAGAGAGAGAGAGAGAGAGGAGAGAATCAAAGACAACTATTACTCTGAGTGATTTGGAAAATATAGTAATCTCAGGAGGCACAGGGAGCTGTCAGGTTTGAGAAAAAGGGGGCATGCTTAACTTGAGGTCATGCTACATGAGATGCCAACAAAAATGCATGTGGAGATGCCCAGGAGAGAATTGGAAATATGACATTAGAGCCTAAGGAAGAGATCAAGATTGCATACACATATTAGGGAAACTGCACAGAAATCATGAGAGTAATCTATATTGCCAAAATAGAAAGTGTAAAAAGTATAGAGAGTGGGACGATGAGGAGTAAGGCAAAATATTAGGAATCACCTACGGTGGTGTTGGTGTGGGGGGTGGTATTGCAAGAAGACAGGTGAGTAGATACTGAGGAGCAGTAACATAGACCAGATGAAAGCTAGGAAAGGATTGTGTTAAAAGAACTTGTGGGGTTATGAGAATGTGAGTATCACTAAAGAAAAGGTAGTTACTGCTGTCAAATGTTACAGAAAAGATCAAGGAAGATGAGGCCCGAGAAAAGTACATTAAATATTGGAATTTAGTAGTTATTAGGGACCTTGGAGTGAGAAATTTCAGTAGAATAGTGAGGACAGAGGTTAGATTTTAAAAGTTAAAGAGTTAGTGGGTAGTGTGGTCTGGGTGTGATAATATCCCCAGGCATACCAGGCCCACTTTCTATAAACATTTAAGGGGTTGAGGAAATGGAAGGACCAAGTACGACCTACTCTTTTTCAAAAGAGAGCTGTGGGAGGGTGAGGAGATCCATTACTATATATTGAGCATGTGGCATGATCAACCAACCAAGCAAGCAACAAACATTAAGATTCTGTGGTGCTCAGCATGGTGCTAGGCATTGTGGATACAAAGACCTAAATGAAATAGTTTATATCCTCAAAGAGCTTCCATTCTATCTCAGAAGATTGTATTGTTTTGTTTTAAGGTGGTATGAAGGAAAGGAAGGTATGTTAGCGAAGACCTGAATATATATATGGGCAAAAGGCAAGGGACAAGTATAGGAGATACTAAAGATGAGAGAGAAGCCAGAAAATAATCAAAGAACAAAATTCTGAAGGATATAGAAGAGTATGGTATCAAGGACACAAGTGGAAGTGTCTGAATATCCTATGAAACTGAAAAAAAGATTAATGCATTCCACTGGCAGTTTTTAGGTATGGAAGAAGGGAGAAGAGAAAGCTCTCAATGTGTGCCTTTAATCTTTCCAACAAAGTAAGGAGTGCGGTTATGTGCTAGACAGGGTTGTGGATAAATTGGGAGTGAGAGCAAAAAAGGCATAGTATCTTATTATTTCCAAAATACTTTCCTCACTAAAATCTAGGCAAGTTAGATAAGATCAATATTCAATTATTATGCTATTTTAAAACTGAAGAAACTGACACATCAAGAAGTTGTGACATGTAGGTGTCAGAGCTAGGACTGGAACTCAGATTTTATGACCTCAATTCCCATGCTCTTTCTACTGTAAAATGTTTACTCACAGTGTCAAAATGTGAGTGGGATTAGCTCAGGGTCAAAATATCACAGAGATTCTGAAACAAATGGGGGTTAAAGTATATAGATATATAGATATAGCTACTATCCACTGGAGTAGGAAAGAGGGTTGGCTGGAATTATTAACCAGGATGACACACCCACAAAAAGAGCAAAACTAGATAGGTAGTTAAGAACCAGAAAACCATTGGAATCAATAGGACAGGAAAATCAGCCAGGAGTGCAAATGGAAAGAAGAAATCAAACTTCAATATTGAAGTAACTTCCTTCTCCATCTGTAGAACCTCTTATATGGTTTTTCTAGGGCAGCGACCAGTCCAAGAATATCGCGAACTTCATCTACAGCAATTCCTTATACCTAGCATACATACCTGACAGTTCTTTAACATGTTTTAGCTACAAGATGCTGACATATCTTATTAAGACAAACTTTGGCTTTAATTAAAACATTTAAAAATACTTAGTTCTATGTATTTACTTTTGGTAATCTCTATCTTTAGCCCTTTCCAGGGCTATTCTCTGACTCCTAATCACTTTGGGGTAGGAAGGAGCACATGTATCACAACTTATCCATGTTATCAATTTATTTAGTAAGCCTTTTCAAAAATAGTATGATTTTCAACCTGTACAGGGTCAGATAACATATTGTTTCCATTCTTATCACCCTGTTCTATACATAATGTTCACCAAATCTTTCTTGAAATGATCAGAAACTCCAAGTAAATGTGTCTTGTTCAAATGAATGAAAGATTTGAAGGAACTGGGAATATTTAGCTTGGGATAAAGGTAAAAGACATTGACTTAGTGAAAGCATGATAAAACACTTATTAAGCACTTACTATATGTCTTACTAAGTATTGTACTATTAACTGGAGATTCAAATATAAGCGAGACATTTCCTGATCCAAAGGTGCTTACATTATGTTAGAATAAGAGCACATACAAATAAGAGCTAGAGAGGAGAGTAAGGTGATTAAGAGATCACAAGAAGTGATAGAGAGGCCTGCTTTCAGGTAGAATAAGGCAGAAATCTACTTATCAGAGCCCAGCCTTATCAGGGGCAGTGGCCAAGAGTCTGGTGGGAGGGAGACAAGGAAGATGAGGATGGCCAGAAAGTAGGCAAAATTATTTGGAAAGGGCTATTAATATAATATTTAAAAAGAATTATTAACAAAACTGGCATCAAATTGAGTCAGAATGCTATTCAATTAGATAAATTTGGGTTCAAGTGTACATCTGAATTATTTTGATTGTGCGATCATGGTCAAGTCACTTAAACTGTCAATATAATTAGGCAGCTCTTTAAGACTGAAAGAGGTAAAATGTAAATCAGCATGAGTAGAAGGTACCCTATACAGATGAAATCAAAACAGGTCTAGATGTAAAACAAACAGAAATCATGGGAAGAGAATTAAGTTTTATTTTATGTGGAAAATAGAATTAAGCCAAACTACGTATAAGTTACAGTAGGGAGAGATGAATATAAGGAAATTGTTTCTAATAACTAGAAATGATCCAAAGGGGAATAGCCTTCCTGAGGAAGCAGTATATGACTTGACATTGGAAGTAATCAAGGAGAAATTGGATGATTGTCAGGAATATTGTAGAATGAATTCTTCATTACAGGGAGGAGGCTGGACTAGATGACCTCTGAGGTCTTTTCCAACTCCAAGATTCTATGATTTTATGATGAGGTTTTATAATACCAATGTAATGCAGTATAATGCTTCCATCTTTTTTTTCCCAGTGAGTATCTTTGGGCTCAGTCACTGGCCAAATGGGAAATTGATCACTGCCCCCCAAAATGTAGAATGTTATTTTCTTTCACTATAAAGAATACACTTGTTTCTGATTATAGCTTCAAAATGTTCCAGATTTCTAGCCAGAAAGGATAAAGACAGAGTTTTTTGAGCTCTGTAATGACTTGCCTGTGACCTTGGGCAAGTCACTAGATTTCTTACGTTTAAGACTTTTTATTTGTGAAAATGTGGGAAAAATATTGCTCCTGAAAAGAACCTATCAAGGATGTTGCCCAGATTAATCAGATTTTTTTTTTAAATCTGTAAATTGCTTGGAAATCCACAGTGTTATATGTCATATAAATGCAACCATTATTCTTCCTGGGAGCTTGACCAAATTTCTTTTATAAGTGCCAGCTTCTGAGCTTGTTTTCCTGAAACATGACCTATGTTAGCAGTCATGATACTTTATAGCAAGGAAGCAGCTGCCTACTGAACCATTTAGAGGTTCTTTCGATCTGGGAACTTTGATTACATTTTATGATCACTGTCCTAAGGTCAAGGAATTTGATTTGCATCCATCAGACAAGCAGCAGGGGAAAAGCCTTGTCAGACACTCTCTCGTCTGCTCATCTTATATGAGGCCTTTATAGCATTTCATTATTTATTTTCAGTTTTTGAGACTCACTTTTTGCTGAGATATTTCATGTAATTATTATCGAGAGGTAGGACAGCATAGTGGATGGGGAGCTGGCTTTGGAGACGTTTGTTCAATTCTGGTCTCTAACCTGTATTCACAATGCGCCCCTGGGTAAGTCACTTAACCTTTTAGTGGTCCACGAAATTCTTAAGACTATAAATTGCAGAATGAAGTAATCAGAACCAGGAAAATAATATATGAGCTTACTGTCATTTTTCATTTACCATTCATTTCACTGAAACTTCTTATATCAATACAATTTGGCAAATTGTCTGCAATTTATAGTTATTAAAGTGTTGCCTGGGGAATTAAGTTAAATAACTTGCCCAGTTACACAGCTAGGTAGTTTCAGAGGAAGGAACCAAACCCTATCTACCTAACTCTGAGAAAAGGAACAAGAAATAAGATGAGGAAGAGGAGGAGGAGGAGGAAAAAGACAATGATACTGAAAGTGACAACAAATGAAAGTGAATGCTTTGTAATTATAATATTCAAGAAGCTTGAGAAAAGAGAGTTGTAGAATTGTGAGACTATGAGTTTGGTACATGACATACTGTTAGATTTGATTGATGTGTCAGTCCATTATTTTGCATTGATTTTTAAAAACTTTTCCTTTCTTTTTCATTCTTTGTTACAAGTCTTTCTGTTTAGTTGAGAGGGAGAATACATTAAGATTAGCAAG